>NW_028270191.1:12614807-12914807 GCF_037043375.1 Chiloscyllium plagiosum | reverse complement strand
TCTTTTCTGAACCCTTTCAAGTTTCACAAAATCCTTCCAATTGAAAGGAGACCAGAATTGCACGCAATATTCCAACAGTGGCCTAACCAATGTCCTGTACAGCTGCAACATGACCTCCCAACTCCTACACTCAATGCTCTGACCAATAAAGGAAAGCACACCAAACACCTTCTTCACTAACCTATCTACGTGCGACTCCACTTTCAACAAACTATGAACCTGCACTCCAAGGTCTCTTTTTTTTCAGCAATACTCCCTCGGACCTTACCATCAAATGTATAGGTCCTGCTAAGATTTGCTTTCCCAAAATGCAGCACCCCACATATATCTAAATTAAACTCCATCGGTCACTTCTCAGCCCATTGATCCATCTGATCAAGATCTCGGTGTATTCTGAGGTAACCTTCTTCGCTGTCCATTACACCTCCAATTTTGGTGTCATCTGCAACCTTACTAACTATACCTCCGATGTTCACATCTAAATCATTTATATAAATGACGAAAAGTACTTAAGTAAAGAAAAACTGGAAATTAATTAACCAGTTTGAAAAAAAAGAATTTGTTCAGCCAGTTTTGGCAGTATAAACTCATGTACTTTCATATAGAGACCAGCAAAGGACAAAACATTGTCAGTGAGAGAAGAGTAGATGGAACAATGACAAACACGTTGCAAAGCCATCCAATGATAAACAAGCATGCACTGGCTCTTTAAGAAGCTAGAGCTCCAAATAAATAATTGAATACCTAAAAAGCTGCCTCCTTTTTTGCAAACTAGAAGAACTGCCTTCTTTGGAGACTCTGTTGATTGTATTAGAAAGATAAATGTATTTCTAAAGGTTTGGGACATTCTTTGAATTAAAAGAATTAAACTACATGCACAAGCACCGCGCACACTGACACTGACCTGCTTTCCATCAGATAGCCATTGTAAGAAGACTGAAAGAGAAAAGAGAATATTTTACAAATCTTAAACATTGAATTACTCAAAAACCTTAAGCTTTCTTTTATGGGCGAAAAACACTCTACACACAGTATGAATCATGGCTCTCCATCACCCAAAGATCATCACTCACATGGTGAGATGGTGATGTTGTAGCAATGTTATTGGACTACTAATCCAGAGGCCCTGGCTAATGCCATCTGGTGGAATTTAAATTGAATTAATTAAAAAAAAACCTTGAACTGAAAGTTAGTCTCAAGTAATGGTGATCATTAGACTATCTTTGATTGATGTAAAAGCCCATCCTTACTTAGTCTGGAATATGTGACTCCAGACCTACAGCAATGGAGCTTACTCGTACCTGCCCTCTGAAGTGACCTAAATTTAAGAGCAGTTAGTGACAGACAACAAATGGTGTTTCTAGTGATACCTGCGATGTATCAATGATTTTTAAAATTATTCACATCAGATATTCTGCAGTTCTACGGCATGCCTTGAAAATGAGCAAAGGTCTCCTGTTGGCCTGGTCAATATTCTTCCCTCAATGAGTGCCACTAAAGGACTGAACTTATTGCTATTTACAGTTTTTCATCATGTGCAAAATGCCTTCCATGTCTGCCTGTAATAACTGTATGACAAGATAATTAATTGGATATGAAGCCCTTTGGGAGACATCAGAATGGTATGCTAAATTACCAAACATGCAAAAGCTTTGCTGGATATATTTTGGATCACCCGACTAATTCAAATTCAAATTGACAAACAAACAGGGAAAATATCTAATTTAAATTCTCATTATTGTAAATGGATTGTTAAAAATAAGGTTCCATACTCTGGTTATCATATAATCGAGATTCATTTTCATTAATTATTACTCTACAGCTTTTCAAAGTAGAATAACCACGTCACAAGTAACTACTATGGGCTTACTTCTCGAGCAAATATGCGATCTCGGACTCGCTGATACTCTTCTTCTCTTTCTTCTATCGATTTGCTCCTTCGGTCATCTCGCAAAGGGACTCTCATCTGTAATAGGGTCGAGTAGAGAAACTTTGAAACTGTCTTGTATGAAAGACTGCTTCCCAACATTTAGCTGTCAGTTCAACAAGCTAAAGAACTGCCAAAGCATAATCTTTCTGAAAAATTAATAGTTAAAAGTAGTCTGCACAAGCTGTGGCCATTAATCTATGGGTACTAAAACTTTATTTACATGGTGTAACTACCTCAATTAAATACAAAACAAAAATGAAATGACATTCATTGCTAGTTGAGCACTCTGAGAGTAATTGAGTGTGTGATTCCCAGTGCTCTATTTGTAGCAAAACCATAAATGACTCTAAATTGCCAACTAATTTCTTCTAAAACGCAGTTTTAATGCTGTGATTGTGTCTTCAGTAAGTTACCCAACGGCTATCCTTAATTTTTCTTCAGTATTCCATATGGTCTCTTTCCAGTTTTCCTCAATCAGTCCTTTTCCATCGTCTAGCTCTTCCACTACTGTCTTGCATCATTCCACTTCTGTCTGTACAATCACAGCCAGTATATCTCCAGTAGTTTTTACTCTCACTCTGCAATGCCCCAAGAACTTATCCTTGGTTCCCCCTTTCTTCATTTATATGGTACCCCTCACGGACATCATCCATAAGGACAAGATCAATTTTTAGTTACACCCTGATAACATCCAGCTCAACAACTGCCCTCAACCCTTTGTGGAGAATCAAATTCCTTCTGTTATTTCACTATCTCCAATCACCTCAGTAAACTTCACTCCATCATCACCCACTCTGTTCCGTTTGTCTAGCTAGCTGCTGAGACCATCTTTGACTGTGTGAGCTTCAAACTCGACATTTTACCCAACACTGACAAAAATCACTTTTCTCCCAGACCTCCTCAACATTATTCATCTCTACCATACTGCCCACAAAAGTTTTATTTGTGCTTTTGTCACCTGTGGACTCAATTAATTCAATATTCTCTCTTCCAATTCCATCCTCCAAAATCTCGATGTTCAAAAGATACATGAGCATTTAACATGTTCTGCAAAGTGTGCTTAAGGCGATTAATGTCAGCTTAAAGTCAACAATACAATAAATGTGTTACTAAAACGCATCTTACTTGAGAGAGAGAGAGAGAGAAAAATTTTAAAATATGTGCTGCAAATACACCAATGGCTGTTTGTAGTACAAGGGCTCATGTTTCAATGGGACCTTTGTCAAATTCTTTGCATTCACAGCATCTTCTTTGTCAATTTTGGATATAATTTTCTTCTTTGCAAAATAATATTGTCGAAAGGTTCTTGAGGTACTGCTCAAGTGGATTCTTAAAACAACTCTGTTGCATGAGATGGTAACTCGCACATGTTTTCCCACCCCATCCATTCCCTCTTATACAAGTCCCCTTACAAAGAAAGTAAGAGAGTTCTCCAAGTATATCCAACACAAGAGAGAATGATGAAACAAACAGGACAGCCATTTCACAAGGATGGAAGCATTTGTTCTTTCTTTTGCTTTACAGTAAATTACCTCCTCACGACACATGAACTCACCTGGTTGTCATCTTTGTCTAGACTCGTGTCGTCTCTTTTCAAGATAAATCTCTTTTGAAAATCCATACTCTTCTCATCTTTTATATGATCTGAAAACCTCTGTTCTGGTCTATGGTGGGATAAAATAAAGACCTTAAAATTATAAACCATCAGGTTTCAGTTAAACACTGAGAAGGTCAACCACAAATTCCCTATCCTTGTTACTCATTCCATTCCCCTCCCTAACCAAACCTGGCCAATTTATCTTACTTGACCTCAAGTCGAATTTTCAACACCATATTAGCTACTGCAGGCTCAACAGTCTGAATGCCATATCCCTGCTCCTAAGTTTCATCACAACTGCTAACCTCCAGCTCCAAAGCATTCCCAGTCTCCACCCTAATTCAGTCCAAGTGCCACTGGTGTCCTTGTCCATACTTTTACTGTATTGAAATTCAGTTATTCACGAGCTCCCTTGTCCAGCCTCCCATCCATTACCGTCTGTAAATTTTACCCATTTCAAAATTATGTTAGCCAACTCCAATTCCACACCAAGTTCCACACAGCCTCTAAAATCTCTCATTTAAATGTTTGTTCTTATGTTTCAATCTCTTCATGACCTTCTGCAGCCTCCTCAAATCCCTATAACCTCCTCAGCAACCCCCAGAGATTGCTGTTTGTCTAACTCAGACCTTCTGTGCACATCAACACCCACTTCTTCATTCCACTGATGGCAGGGGTGTGCACTCACCTGACTAAGACTAGAGCACTCGAATTCCTGCCCAGGTTCCTCTACAACCCTCTCCTTTTTTTATTCCAAAGAGGATTTTAAAATTCCATCTCTTTGTCCAAACCCATAGCCACCTGTTCTAATATCTTCATTGTTCAGTATCCTTGTTTGTATGTGAGAAACAAGTTGCGATTCTAAAACAAGCCGGAGTTAAATATATCCCCATCAACACCAATTATTTTTTTAAAAAGTAAAAATTCACAGAATTGTCATTCAATAATATCCTGAATGGGGAAGAGAGGAGTAATGTCTTCAATATATTGGGAGAAAAGTATCAGTGCATCTCCTTTATTAAGTGGAAAGAATGTTTCCAATTGGAGAAGTCAAAACTAGGGGCCATATATACAAGATAGCGAACAATAAGTGCAATATGGAAATGTATTATAATTAATCATTAATTTATAATTTATTTACTCTGTGGTTAAAATGTGGGACTCATGACTACAGAAAGAGGTTGGACAAATATGTCAGAGGCTTTCAAAAGGAAAGTAGACAAGTATAGACAGGTGGAGAAATTAGACTAGCGGAGTTGCTCTTGTGGAAATCCGGCACAAACGTGATCGACCCAATGGTCTTGCTCTGTGCTGTAACCACCTGATGGTTCAACGATTAAGAGGTGCCCGTATTTGCGCAAGTCCGCCAGTAGTAGCACTGAATTTGAAAGAGAGAAGGCAAAATCGGATGCAATGGTGTTACAGTTAAATAAAGGTAATTATGAGGGCATGAGAGAGGAACTGACGAAAATAGACTGGAAGCAGAGCCTAGCGGGGAAGACAGGAGAGCAAAAATGGCAAGAGTTTGTGGGTATAATTGAGGACACCGTACAGAGGTTCATCCCCAAGAAAAGAAAGATTATCCGGGGAGGGATTCGACAGCCATGGCTGACAAAGGAAGTCAGGAAATGTATTAAAGAAAAAGAGAGATCCTATAAAGTGGCAAAGAGCACTGGGAAATCAGAAGATTGGGAAGACTACAAAAACAAACAGAGGATAACAAAGAGAGAAATAAGGAAGGAGAGGATCAAATATGAAGGTAGGCTAGCCAGTAATATTAGAAATGATAGTAAAAGTTTCTTTCAATACATAAGAAACAAACGACAGGCAAAAGTAGACATTGGGCCACTTCAAACTGATGCTGGAAGTCTAGTGATGGGAGATAAGGAAATAGCTGGAGAACTTAATAAGTACTTTGCGTCAGTCTTCACAGTGGAAGACGTGAGTAATATCCCAACAATTAAAGGGCGTCAGGGGGCTGAGTTGAGTATGGTTGCCATTACAAAAGAGAAAGTGCTAGAAAAGCTAAAAGGTCTTAAAATTGATAAATCTCCTGGCCCCGATGGGCTCCATCCTCGAGTTCTGAGGGAGGTGGCTGAGGAAATAGCGGAGGCGTTGGTTGAGATCTTTCAAAAGTCACTGGAGTCAGGGAAAGTCCCAGATGATTGGAAAATTGCTGTTGTAACCCCCTTGTTCAAGAAAAGATCAAGACAAAAGATGGAAAATTATAGGCCAATTAGCCTAACCTCGGTTGTTGGTAAAATTCTAGAATCCATTGTTAAGGATGAGGTTTCTAAATTCTTGCAAGAGCAGGGTCGGATTAGAACAAGTCAACATGGATTTAGTAAGGGGAGGTCGTGCCTGACAAACCTGTTGGAATTTTTTGAGGAGGTGACAAGTAGGTTAGACCAGGGAAACCCAGTGGATGTGGTCTATCTAGACTTCCAAAAGGCCTTTGATAAGGTGCCACACGGGAGGCTGCTGAGCAAAGTGAGGGCCCATGGTGTTCGAGGTGAGCTACTGGTATGGATAGAGGATTGGCTGTCTGACAGAAGGCAGAGAGTTGGGATAAAAGGTTCTTTTTCGGAATGGCAGCCGGTGACAAGCGGTGTCCCGCAGGGTTCAGTGTTGGGGCCGCAGCTGTTCACGTTATATATTAATGATCTGGATGAAGGGACTGGGGGCATTCTAGCGAAGTTTGCCGATGATACAAAGTTAGGTGGTCAGGCAGGTAGTACGAGGAAGTGGGGAGGCTGCAGAAGGATCTAGACAGTTTGGGAGAGTGGTCCAGGGAATGGCTGATGGAATTCAATGTGAGCAAATGCAAGGTCTTGCACTTTGGAAAAAAGAATACAAGCATGGACTACTTTCTAAATGGTGAGAAAATTCATAAAGCCAAAGTACAAAGGGATCTGGGAGTGCTAGTCGAGGATTCTCTAAAGGTAAACGTGCAGGTTGAGTCCATGATTAAGAAAGCGAATGCAATGTTGTCATTTATCTCAAGAGGGTAGGAATATAAAAGCACCGTTGTGCTACTGAGACTTTATAAAGCTCTGGTTCGGCCCCATTTGGAGTACTGTGTCCAGTTTTGGTCCCCACACCTCAGGAAGGACATACTGGCACTGGAGCGTGTCCAGCGGAGATTCACACGGATGATCCCTGGAATGGTAGGTCTAACATACGAGGAATGGCTGAGGATCCTGGGATTGTATTCACTGGAGTTTAGAAGATTAAGGGGAGATCTAATAGAAACTTACAAGATAATACATGGCTTGGAAAGGGTGGACGCTAGGAAATTGTTTCCGTTAGGCGAGGAGACTAGGACCCGTGGACACAGCCTTAGAATTAGAGGTGGTAAATTCAGAACAGAAATGCGGAGACATTTCTTCAGCCAGAGAGTGGTGGGACTGTGGAATTCATTGCCACAGAGTGCAGTGGAGGCTGGGACGCTAAATGTCTTCAAGGCAGAGATTGATAAATTCTTGATGTCACAAGGAATTAAGGGCTACGGGGAGAATGCAGGTAAGTGGAGTTGAAATGCCCATTAGCCATGATTGAATGGCGGAGCGGACTTGATGGGCCGAATGGCCTTACTTCCACTCCTATGTCTTATGGTCTTATGAATTGCACAGGTTCCACTGACCCAAAACCTCAGTCCATTATCTATGGTTGGGTCTTTGGAAGGAATGGCATCCTCAACCCTATTATTTGAAACTAAGAGAAAAACTTGGAGGGAATCAACAATACAACCAATAAACACTTAAGTTATATTGCTAAAGCATTCCCACATGAAACCTGGCGCAGTGGACACACAGCCTTTGTCTCTGTGATAGACCAACCTTACTCTATACAGAAAGGTGGTTGTTGTACAGCTCTCAAATATTTCATGCGTGGGTTCATGCATACATGATAGTCAGTCTGCTGCCTGAAAAAAGCATACTTTCTTTATTTTTCCCTGTAAAAAGTCACATGCAGCTCCCCAATTTCCAAATATACTTTGTTCTTGCAAAATCAGGATTCCCACATTGTTTTTATCCAGAAATATCCAGTTAGTTTCAGGCACAAATGCGTTTTGCCAACATCTTTTCAGTTCTCATTAAAGGAACTGCAATTCAATCAAAGGGGGGCAGTGGGGCTAACAGAATAGAAAGAAACTAATTTCTTTTCATGCAATGTAGTGCACATTATTACTACATCGGGGGAGGGGGTGGTCTCTATTTGCACAATGCAGTCCTGTCATATTCGTATAGTCATGCTGGACAAAAAAAATGATCTTTTCAGTGCCAACAGTCGACCACAATAAAACTTGTAAAAATGTGAACTGGGCAAGATCAGAGTGCAGCATATGCAACACTCGTAAATGTATCCAAGTGGAAGAAAGGACTCGATCCAAATATGGAATTAATGAATGAGAAATTTTAACCTGCACACAACACAGCTATTCCACCATTCTTCCACCATCCCGAAAATTAAGTGGATTTAATAAAAAGAAAAATCACTATAACCAGCAACTTTGAAACGGACATGCAAACGGTTCATCAGTAATTGGCCAGTAAAGTAAATGCCCACTCTAAATGTGGCCACCATAATAGTTGATGGCCAAATCGCAATGGTGGGAATTTCACTGAGAAACGCATGTAAGAATGGTTTTTAATCACAATATACTTACATTCTTGTATTTACTGTCTTATTAATTATAACAGCTTTTCCAGTTTGGTCAACATTGTGATCCATTCCAAAGTACGCAGCCACCCTGTGTAAGAGCATTCTGTGGTAGGAGGTCATCTGAGGAAATTTCTTGTACTGATTACTGAAAACAACAAAGTTAAATAAAATGTCTTGCACACAAGCTGTAACTACAACGTTTTCATTTTGATGAAGTTGATTTTATAAAAGAGTGAATGAAACAAGAGAGATTAACACTATTTCTTGACTTTGAATGTTTAATCCAGGCTCATCCCTCCAGTGGAGAACAGAAGAGATGTTGCATTGTTGCAGGTATCATTCTGAACCCCATCCTTGTGTCAAGTAAATGTTAAAGATCTGATTGCACTACTAGAAGGGCAGGGAGTTCTCCCAATATTCTGGACAACACCAAAACAGATGAACTGGTAATGTGTGCAGGTCTATACTCTGTTCAAATTAGCTGTCATGTCAGCGACTGCACTTGAGAAATAACTTTTTGGCTCATCAGAGCCTTGGGAAGTGATATGGTGCATTATGAATTTGGGGTTATTTTATTCCAGTGGTCAGCCATATGCTTGCTTATTTACCAAGTCGTACCTTTAACGCTAAGGGAAAATAACATGCTAGCCTACTTATTTTGCTTAGTTTATAGTTTTTACAACTTTACACGAGAAATTTATGACACCTTCATTTACTCAAAATTCTGAAGCAGGAGAAAATCATAGCCATAGGAAGTAATAGCAAGTAAGTTCACAAGAGCAAAACATCAAAATCCCTGATTGAAATCAATAACCGAATAAACTAATTTATGCACACACAATTTCTTGACTTACAAGCCTAAATCTTCTTACAATTGGATCATTGACTGCTGGATGACTGAATACGACTTTTGAACTCATCTGAAGACCTTTAGGAACACTGTCAAGACTGCAATACTCCAGCAATGCTTATTTTATTTTGTAAATTTTCTGAGGTCAACTAAAAACACAAAGTGCTGTGATGCTCTACCTTACTGGACACCAGCAAAAGGAAGTGCTTGATTATCAGCATCTCATTAGGGATAGCTGCAGAACACAGATGAGGCTCTTTGGCCCTCGATGTTGTGCTGACCTTTTATCCTACTATAAGATCAAACTAACCTACATTCCCTACATGTTACTATCATCCATATGCCTATCCAAGAGTTGCTTAAACACCCTTAAATGTATCTGATTCTACTCCCACTGCCAGCAGTGCATTCCACACACCCACCACCCTCTGCATAAAGAACCCACTTCTGACATCTCCCATAAACCTTCCTCCAATCTCCTTAAATTATGGCCCCGTCATGATAGCCATTTCTGCCCTGGGAAAAAAAATCTCTGGCTATCCATTCATCATCTTGTACACCTCCATCAAGTCAACTCTCATCCTTCTTCGCTCCAATGAGAAAAGCCCTAGCTCCCTGAACCTTTCTGCATAAGACATGCCCTCCAGTCCAGGCAGCATCCTGGTAAATCTCCTCTGCACCCTCTCTAAAGCTTCCACATCCTTCCTATAAGGAGGTGACCAGAACTGAACACAATATTCCAGGTGTGGTCTAACCAGGGCTAGACAGAGCTGCAGCATAACCTCGTGGCTCTTAAACTCAATCTCCCTGCTTATGAAAGCCAACACCATATGCCTCCTTAACAACCCTATCCACCTGGGTGGCAACTTTGAGGGAACTATAGACGTGGAACCCAAGATCCCTCTGTTCCTCCAAACTGCCAAGAATCCGGTCTTTAACCCTGTATTCAAAGAAACCCAAACATATAAATAGAAAGCAGAAATCATCAGCTGTGCTTCGCCTGGAGGCCCACTGAAGATGTTACCTCGTAGGATGACGAAACGTCTGGAAATGAACCTTCCAGCTCAGCGAGTAAACCTAGATCCAGATCCTGTCAATGTCACGTTGCAACCTACAACAGCCCTCCACACTATCCACAACTTCTCCAACCTTCGTGTCATCGGCAAACTTACTAACCCACCCTTCCACTTCCTCATCCAAGTCATTTACAAAAACCACAAAGAGCAGAGGTCCCAGAACCGATCCCTGCAGAACACCACTGGTCACCGAGCTTCAGGCTGAATATTTTCCATCTACTACCACCCTGTCTTTTGTGGGCCAGCCAATTCTGTATCCAGACAGCCAGATTTCCCTGTATCCCATGCCTCTGTACTTTCTGAATGAGCCTACCATTGGGAATCTTATCAAAAACCTTGCTAAAATCCATACCCACCACATCCACCTATTTTCATCAATGGGTTTTGTCACATCCTCAAAGAATTCAATAAATCTTGGCATGGCCTGTCCCTCACAAAGCTACACTGACTACCTCTAATCAAGGTATGCTTTCCCAAATAATCATAAATCCTGTCTCTTAGAATCCTCTCCAATAATTTGTCCACCACCGACGTAAGACTGACTGGTCTGTAATTCCCAGGGTTATCCCTATTCCCTTTCTTGCACAAAGGAATAACATTTGCCACCCTCTAATCATCTGGTACTACTCCAGTGGACAGTGTGAATGCAAAGATCATCACCAAAGGCGCAGCAATCTCTTCCCTCACTTCCTGTATGAACCTTGGGTATATCCCGCCAGGCCCAGGGGATTTATCTGAACTCGTGTTTTTCAAAACTTCCAGCACATCCTCCTTCTTAACATCAACATGCTTGAGCCTATCAGCCTGTTTCACTCTGTCCTCACAAACGAAAAGGTCCCTCTCAATAGTGAATACTGAAGTAAAATATTCATTAAATGACCTCCTCGAACTCCAGGCACAAGTCCTCTCCATTATCCCTGATTGGCCCTACCCTCACTCTGGCCATCCTCTTGTTCCTCACATAGGTGTAGAACACCTGGAAGTTTTCCTTAATCCTACCTGCCAAGGCTTTTTCATGCCCCCTTCTAGCTCTCCTAAGTCCATTCTTCAGTTCCTCCCTGGCTACCTTGCAATCCTCTAGAGCCCTGTCTGATCCTTGCTTCCTCAACCTCAAGTAAGCTTCCTGCTTCCTCTTGACGAGATGCTCCACATTTCTTGTCATCCAAGGTTCTTTCAACCTACCATCCCTTCCTTGCCTCAGTGGGACATACCTGTCCAGCACTACCAGCAAGTGCTCCCGAAGCAACCTCCACATTTCTGTCGTGCACTTTCCTGAGAATATCTATTCCCAATTTATGTTCCACAGTTCCTTCCCATACGGTTTGCTCCTATCCCTCTCCATGACTATAGCAAAGGTCAGGGAGTTGTGATCGCTATCAGTGAAACGCTCTCCCACTGAGAGATCTGACACGTGACCTGGTTCTTTGCCAAGCACCAAATCCAATATGGCCTCCCCTCTAGTCAGCCTATATATTATATAGAATCCATCCTGGACACACCTGACAAAGTCTGCTCCATCCAAACTATTTGTACGAAGGAGGTTCCAATCAATATTAGGGAAGTTGAAGTCACCGATGACAACAACCCTGTTACTTCACATGTCCAAACTCTGCCTCCCAATCTGCTCCTCTGTGTCTCTGCTGCTATTGGCAGATCTATGAAAAACTCCCAATAAAGTGACAGCTTCTTTCCTGTTTCTGACTTCCATCCATAGTGACTCTGTAGACAAACTCTCCTCGACAACCTCCCTTTCTGCAGCTGTGATACTATCCCTGATTAGCAATGCCACTCCTCCACCTCTTTTCGCCCTCCCTTTTCCTTTTGAAACATCTAAACCCCAGAACATCCAACAACCATTCCTGCCCCTGTGATATCCAAGTCTCCCTAATGGTCACAACATCATAGCTCCAATTACTGATCCATACTCCAAGTTCATCACCCACATTCCTGACACCTCTTGCGTTAAAATGGACACACTTCAACCCAATACATTGACTGCAACGTTGCCCTATCAACTGTCTATCCTCTCAGTCTCTCTGCACGCTGAATCTGCCTGTTCACCAGCTGCCCCATTCTCTGATCTGTAGCTCTAGTTCTCATCCCCCTGCCAAACTAGTTTAAACCTTCCCGAAGAGCTCTAGCAAACCTCCCGCCCAAGATATTGGTGTCCCTCCAGTTCAGGTGCAATCCGTCCTCTTTTTACAGGTCCCACCTTCCCCAAAGGTATCCTAATATCTGAAGCCCTCCCTCCTACACCAGCTCTGCAGCCATGTGTTCAGCTACACTCGCTCTCTGTTCCTGCCTCACTAGCACGTGGCACCGGTAGCAACCCTGAGATTACTACTCTGCTCGTCCTGCCTTTTAGCTTCTAACCTAACTCCTATATTCACTCTGCAGGTCCTCATGCCTTTTCCTAGCTATGTCTAGCTGCTCAGCCTTCCCCTTAAGACGACCTAGAGGACGACATTGAGTCGCATCAGTAACTGCAGAGGAGCGAGATAGGAGGGTAAGTGGACTTTGTAACTCCTTGGAGTCCAGGACACTTCTCATCTCCAGAACCTAATCCTTGGATGTTTGTGCTCATTCCCTTACTCTCAGCGCCATTTGAAACATGTCTGAAATAGCAGACTTGACCACTTACAGTGCAGCTGAGTGCATACAGTCCCTATATAGCACTCAATAGCTAGTTTAACATTTCTAGTCATGTTTAATTAATGTCATCAACAATTAGGGTTAAAGTCGCATGCTAAAGCAGACCCTCAAAAGCAGTATCTTATTAACACAGGACCTATCTAGTACGTGTTTCTGGAGTTCTTGTGGCACAGTGGTAGTGTCTCTACCCCGAGCCAGAAGTCCCATGCTCCAGTCCCACCTGCTCCAGAGGTGTGTTATAATGTGCCTGAATAGGTTCATTAAAAGGATCTCTAGTCCCTGTTTCCACCCATGTAGCAAAATAACCTCATTATTAGGACTGCATATTTTCTTTGCTCAAAGCAAAAATGATCAAATTAACTTTAAAAATGTTATTCACATGTAAAATATCTTCCAATATGCAATGCAACTGGACTATAACTTGTTTTCATTGACACACTTTTCACACAGACAGCAATAAGTTACTTACTTATTATCACCGATGAAGTCCAGAATTTCTTGTTCTAATTTTAGCAGCATCATCCTGTCCCTAGAAGATACAATCATGGATTTACCCAGAATAATTGACATAGTGCAGTAAAATTGAGGAATACATGTACAAAGTAACTAGCATGATTTCCTAGTGTCACCACCATAGAGACAATTAACTTTAAAACAAAATTGAACTTGCAGTTGATAGCTGAAAGGCCACCACCACAAGGTTTTACATTTTAAGACTTTTACTGTAACGAACAGACTAACTTCATAACTGACGAAACATTGCTGTTGTAGTCAACTTGTAAACTAAAAGTACAGAAACAGAAATTTCCCCTTTAACTTTTAACCAAGATAATCCATCTCAATTTAGTTCACACTGTCCTTTTAAGTAGTCATTCAACTTTTCCCCAATTCAAAGTGATTGTTTAGATCCCAAGGGTTCAATTCTGTTTCTTTCCTAGCTTGGGAACTGTTAACTCGAAAATTATCTTTCAGTGAGAGATTCCATGGAGAATTTTACCACTGGAGCAATCTCAACTCTTCCCCCCGCCTGCCTCCAGTCACAGTACATTGGCCAAGCCAGTACAAGAGAGTGGGAACTTCTAATACAAATTCTGCCGAACACAAATCAAGCATCTGCAATCTGTTGTATCAGCTTTAAAACTTTGTGACAGAGCCTGGTTCTGCCCAT
This sequence comes from Chiloscyllium plagiosum, assembly GCF_037043375.1. Taxonomy (NCBI): domain Eukaryota; kingdom Metazoa; phylum Chordata; class Chondrichthyes; order Orectolobiformes; family Hemiscylliidae; genus Chiloscyllium; species Chiloscyllium plagiosum. The sequence goes on along the minus strand of NW_028270191.1, from coordinate 12,900,869 downwards.
CATGGCGAATGTCTGTTAAATGCTCATTTAGGTGCTCTAAAAATTAAACTCTTTTCGGACAAAGACACGAATATGCACTGTTAAAAAAGTATTTGCATATTAAACATTTTTAGCAGATTAAAACACTTGACTACTGAAAACAACAGTGTCAGCAGTAAATTGCAGCTGTATAATTTGGAGATGCCGGTGTTGGACTGGGGTGTACAAAGTTAAAAATCACACAACACCAGGTTATAGTCCAACAGGTTTATTTGGAAGCACTAGCTTTCGGAGCGCTGTTCCTTCATCAGGTGGTTGTGGAGTATCAGATTGTAAGACACAGAATTTAAAGAAAAAGTTTATAGTGGGATGTAATTCAAAAATAACTTGTTTGTTAAGTCTCTCATCTGTTAGAAAGACCATGATAGTTTCACTTCTTCCATATGTAAATCACAAAACTTTTTTGAAAAGTAACTTTTCAAAAAGTTCAAAAACTTTTTTGAAGAGTTACATTCTCAGGTTAACTTTAACAATTGGTGTCAGCCCAGATAATATATTGAAGGTGTTAGCCCCCTGTGTTCCCTATCTGTGCCATAATGTTTAGACTGATTCTAATCTAAAAAATGAGTTAACCGAGTCTTACATGGATTCATGCAGTTTTTGAGCAAAGTACAATGTAACTCTGCAAGTACAAGTTCACCCCACAGACGTATATGTATATAGTGTGTGCACGTGTGTATATGTCTGTTTGGGGTGGGGGGTTGTGAGTGTCTGTGAGAATGTGTGTGTGAGAGTGTGTAAAGGGGCCTACGTCTGTGAGAAGATGCACGTGGGAGTGTGTGTGAGTGTCTGTGTGTGCATATAGTGCAATGGTGGTCACCTGTAGTGTGACAAGAACCAAAGGTCCCGGTTGAAGCCCTCCCTATGGGAAGTTCGGTACCCATAGGGAGGGCCTCAACCGGGACCTTGGGTTCATGTCACACTACAGGTGCCCACCATTGCACTATATACACACTCACACACACTCCCACGTGCACCTTCTCACAGACTTAGGCCCCTTTACACACTCTCACATACACATTCTCACAGACACTCACAACCCCTCACTCCAAACACACACACACACAATCCCACATATACATATACGTTTTTGGGGTGAACCTGTACTTGCAGAGTTACATTGTACTTTGCTCAAAAACTGCATGAATCCATGTAAGACTCGGTTAACTCATTTTTTAGATTAGAATCAGTCTAAACATTATTGCACAGATAGGGAACACGGGGGCTAATACCTTCAACATATTATCTGAACTGACACCAATTGTTAAAGTTAACCTGAGAATGTAACTTTTCAAAAAAGTTTTGTGATTTACATATGAAACTATCATGGTCTTTCTAACAGATGAGAGACTTAACAAACAATCAAGTTATTTTTAAATGTATAATTTCAGTTGCACCACACTGTAAACTTTTGCTATAAATTCTGTGTCTTACAATCGTGTACTCCACAACCATTTGACGAAGGAGCGGCGCTCTGAAAGCTAGTGCTTCCAATTAAACCTGTTGGACTATAGCCTGGTGTTGTGTGATTTGTAACTTAGTAGTTGTATAAAGTTAATTTCCCTCAGGCGGTGTGCTATTAACTAGTATGGTCCAGCTGCAATGCTGGAGACTACCTAGAAATAGGGAAGAGGTGATGGTTACAAGCTCTTTAAGGAATAATTGGGGCGAGTGTGACTGGGTGTATACATATGGTATCCCTATGGCACAGTGGACAGTGGCAATGTCCCTATCTCTGAGCCAGGAGGCTTGGATTCAGGCCCCGCCGGTCCTGGATTTTTTTTTCATTCATTCACAGGATGAGGGCATCGCTGACTTGTCCCAGAGGGCAGTTAAGAGTCAACCACATTACTGTGCAGTTCAGACCAGGTAGGGATGGCAGTTTCCTTCCCTAAAGGACATTAGTGAACCAGAAGGGTTCTTCTCGACAGTCAACATTTTCATGATCATCTTTACTCTCAATTCCAGATTTCTATTGAATTCAAATTCCATTATCTGCCATGGTGGGATTTGAACCCAGGTCCCTGGAACGTTATCTGGGCCTCTGGATTAACAGTCCAACAAGACCACTGGGCCAACACCCCCACCTGTGTGTCATAATATGACCATGATTAAAATAAATGCATGTGGGGTATGCAATCAATAGGTTGCAGTGTCGTGATGTGAGAGTTGGAATAAAACTCTGACCAGATATCCCTCTGTCCAAACAACCTTTAACATGTGGTATTTAACACAGTAGCAGAAGATGGTTAGTTGTTTACAAGTCAAAGAGTAATTTGGAGAAAATTTCACAGATGTGGCTGAATCTAAATGCAAAGATTTGGGGCATGATCAAGCCACAACCAGTGGAAGAATGAAGTAACCAAGTGGACCTAGCCCATGAAAGTGATTCCGGGGATGGCAGTACTGACATATGAAGAGAGACTGGATCGCTGAGGACTATATTCACTGGAGTTTAGAAGAATAGCCGGGAGGGGATGAACGTTGGAATCTCAGAAACCTATACATTTTAACATGACTAATCAGGGTAAACACAGGAAGGATGTCCCTGATAACTGAGGAGTCCAGAGGCAGGGGTAATAGTTCAAGGATACAGACTGAGATGAGAAGAATTTTCTTTACATAATGAGTGGTGAGACGGTGGAATTCTTTGCAACAGAAAAAAAGGTTGAGGACAAAGCACAATGTTTTCAAGAAGATCGACATAATTCTTGGGACAAAAAGGAATAAGGAAAAAGCAGGAACGGGATACTGAGTTGAATGATGATACAGGATGGTGAAGCAGGTACAAAGGGCGTGCTCGAGCTTCTGTTTTCCACCTTCCCATGTACTTCACTGTAAGAGAAACTAGGAAAGGCCTCCACTCTTTTGCTACATACAAAAATACAACGTTGTTAACGATCATGGATTGTGTTTATCAAAAAGATGATTTACTACTGCTTATGAAGTATGGTCAGATTTTGACACACTCAGAAAGAGTGAAGGTAATTCCATGCAAGAGTACATTATGGAATTCAGCAGATTACTCCCAGGACTACAGAAATTCTGTTTGGAAATTCCCCAAATCTATGTTGTCATTTCAGCTGTTTGACTGGGCCAAAGTATCAAAATTAGACAGACTTCATGGACTGAATCTCATCACAATTAGGCAAAGCGTTAGTTTCATGGAATTTCATGGATGGGTTTTGCTTTCTGACATCTTGCGAGTTTCTTTGTGATAGCTTACCAAAAACGCCTCATTAACTACTTGCCACCTATGGTACCCCTCTCATCCTGTGCAAACACATCTTGGCTGGAAGAACTCACCAGCGCCCAGATATCTGACAACCTCCACCGTTAAAAGGTATTTGTGCATCCAGACAAGCACCATCAGTCCAGAGCTGCCATGCACAGTTCCTGATATTTGCCCCAGACATGGCAGACAAGGGAACTTGACCCCTCGCCTTATGGTAGATGCTTGGATGGCAGGTGGATGGTGCAGGAATGTCCTCTTTCTCCAGGACTTCCAGAAGAGGCCACGACATGGCAGGTCTGAGGTTGCCGCCTGGGTCAGTACAGCCTTGAGGAACACGCAGCAATATAGGAAACCAACCAATAATTTCTCCACTTACTCTGTACTTGCTATTTCATGCACCTCCCATAAAGGCTCATGCTCAACCACTTTCATGATTGCATGCTGAAATTTCCCTCATTTGCTCTCAAACTCCCCAGCTCCCCACACCACTGCAGGTGTTCTGTGCTGCTGGCTCACTCCCTCAAAAAAAAACTTCACCACTCTTTCCCCCACCTGCACCAACCATAACAGTGTGTCATCCACTTTCATCTCCTTTAGCTCCACCTCTACTCTCAGTCCAGGAAGAAACAGCTCACAACAGGGCAGAAATATCCAAGATAAGTTATGAACTACCCAACATTTGGCTCCTCACCTGTTACAAGAAGAACCTGACCATGACCGCCTGAGTGGCTAACTGGCCCCTGGGCTGGTATCGGAGGCTGCTTTTCACTGTGCTTGGACCCCTGAGCAAAGGCTATTTTCCTTAATTTGCCTGAGAACTGCTGACAACCACAACAAGCTTCCTTGCTTTGTGTTTGTGCTCAACAACAAGGCAATGCAGAAGTACTGAAAGCCTGGCAACTCAGGCTGAGAGGGCAAAACGCAAAAAGGCAAGGCAAAGACAGGGGATATTGTGGCACCCATGCTAGCTCAAGGGGAGTGCTGAGAGAGCAAGCGAGTGACCTCAAGATGCAGCCTGGATCAATCTGTGAGTGAATTGCCAGTCCCATGTGTAAAAGGTATCCCTGCAGCAACATTACAATGAGAGGAGCAGCACAGAAGTGCATGAGCACACAGTGTATCGGAGATTTGCCATGATGAGGTGGGGCATGGAGGGAAGAGACTGGCATGTCAGATGCCAGTTCCATTGACAAAGGGTGCATGCAGCTGGAGTCCATGGAGTCTGCCCTGAGACATTGCTGCGAGGTGTCCGAGATGGCTGCTGGGGAGGTAAACAGTGAGTTGACATCATCAGGTGCAGACCCTAACTTTCAGGTCAGGAATTGTCAACATTCAGTTTTCTGGCAGCAGGTGATAGAAAAGGAAGCTGCATATTAACAAGGCAAGATTGGCAATTAATGAGGCCAACAAGAAGCAATGACCCTTCTTAATAGGCAGCTGATCACCCCCTCGCGAGAATCGCATCTTGATGCCTGGAACTCTGTTTGAAAATGCAATGAGCTGCTCTTAACATCAAGGTAGACTTCGGGCAATTTCTCACTCTTGCCCATGTCTTTCAGGCTCCCATAAGATTCCAATCCTAACTTTAATAGGAGTTACCTTGACGGACAAACATAAACTGCTAGGACAAAAAAGTCAGACACACTAAAAATATTCTTTGGAAAATGTTTCTTCATGAGAATGGGCTAACAATATCATCAAAATGCAGGACACAAACAAGGGCTAAAACATTCCTTTTTGTACTAAGAGAAACACATCTGGCAATTTTGAGAAACAGAAAAAATGTGTGAATTGTAACAAAAGACTGAAACCATAGACACCCAAGGTATAGTCAACTGTCATTTCAGACATGATTGCCATATGAATGTATTGGTAACACTGCACTGATGAACGTGTTGGGTGGCAGCATCTTTCAATCGCACAGTATTAGAACACAGGCGAGTGTGTGGTGCTGGAAAAGCACAGCAGGTCAGGCAGCATCCGAGGAGCAGGAGAATCGACTTTTCAGGAATTCCTGATCATGGGCTTATGCCCAAAATGTCGATTCTCCTGCTCCTCGGATGCTGCCTGACCTGCTGTGCTTTTCCAGCGCCACACTCTCGACTCTGATCTCCAGCAGCTGCAGTCCTCACTTTCTCCTAGTGTTAGAACACAGTTTTTTTTGTTACAGCACATGGTAAACATGTGGGAGGTTTTCTTCCCCATGTTTGATCTGGTGCCAGGACTCCTGGAGCAACTCCCTTCCAAATGAATACCATTGTGCCATCACTTCTTCTGGGTCTGTCCTTCCAGTGGGACCTTTCTGGTGCCATAATTGATGCCAGGAGGTCCATCAGTTTCATTCCCCTCTTTTGACTTTGTCGCAATTGATACAACTGAATGGCTTGCTAGGCCATTTCAGAAGGCAGTTATGAGCCATCCACATAGCTACATGTCTGGAGTCACATGTGGCACAGCTGTTTTCCTTCCCTCAAGGACATCAGTGAACCAAATGGGCTTTAAAAATAATTGACACGGGTTTCATGGTCATCACTAGATTTTTAATTCCAAATTTTATTAAATCTGCCATGGTGAGATTTGAACCTGCTTCTCAGCACATTACCAGGGTCTCTGTTTTGCTTGTCCAGTGACAGTGCCATAAGGCCATCACCTCCCCTTTAGCTGGAGGAATTGTGAAGTCTCATTGGACTGGTGAACTGAAATTGAACTTGGCACCCAAACGAGGCTAGATGCCAGTTTTGAGACCTTAGAATGGAGTTCAACTGTGACAAATTCCAAGGTGGGAATTATTATTTGGGTGAACAAATTTCCATCAAGAAAGATGCCAGGATATGAAATTTTTCATGTTACCACTGATGCAAATATCTCCAATGCGTTCTTGAGTACTGGAGGGTTTGTTTTTCCCCCTCTGTTAGGAAAGGGTGGTAGCTTGAGAAGCTAAAAAGATCTGAAGATCAGTTAAAAAGTGCTTAGCAGTCGTAATTTGCACTCTTATTGAGGCAATAAACAAGTTTTTTTTTTAAAAAACACAAAAATGTTGGAACAGTTTCTAAGAAGGAATTCAGCAGCAACACCCATCGAGTGTTGTATCAATAATAGGCCACTATGGGATAATGTACATTCAACAAAACACATAAATGAAAATAAAAAATCAGTTTTAAAACATGCTGGAGGGTGGAGAAATCTCTAAATTGAAAAAGGCAGATAGCAGCAAGCTGTAAGAAAGTAATAGAAGTACTGGAAAAAGAACATTTGGAATTCGAATGTACACAGGAAAAAAGTGAGAATATCATATCTTATCAGGTTATGCAATATGTCGTCATTTTGCATTTCTCATACTGTTTCTCGTATTAAATACATTAATTCACTTTAGAAAGAAAAAAGAAAGCAAATCTGTTATCAACTAGTAGTGTCTGGCATGGATGCCTCAGACTAAAGAAAGTGGGGCACATGTGATGACTACAATTTAAACAGGGGATAACTGGGTAGGAACTTGACTGGGTGTATATATGGGAAATAAGGGGGTCTTGTGGCATAGTCTGGGCCAGGAGGCCTGGGCTCATGTCCTGCTTCAGAGGAGTATCATAACACATTTGAACATTGTGATGATGCTGCTCCTTTAACAAGGTTATGTTGTCCTTGTTGTTTTTTCCCAGAGGGATCATAAAAGCGAAGGTGCTGTACGTCTGGAAATATCTACTTGAGAAAGCTTTTCAGTGTTTTTTAAAATCACTTGTACAATGAAAGGGGAGTCGCCAGTTCTCCCAGCTCAGGGTTTGGTTTGGTTTGATTTTAGCAAGGTGTTGTTGTTTGCAGCTGCTGGTCATGTCTTAGCTGGGGACCCAGAGAAGCAGTTCCAAGCTGATTCTCATTGATTCTCATTCTCTCTCTGTTTGATTTTACCTTTTTTTTGCCAAGGGGGCGTTTATGGGGATGTTGCAAGTATTTGGAACAGCATCAAATTGCAATAGAGTTGAATGAATTTTCAGATAGGTTAAGTTATTCTAAATTTGGTTCTGTTTTGTTCGTGTTTCATCCAGTAAACTGTAAATAAATTGTTTTGTTTAAAACGGAGTGGTTGGGCCAGCTGCATCACTCCTGGAATATCCACCTTACACCTGCTTAATACAACTAGAAAAAGGCAGGGGCTGGGCTACCTTCTTGAAATGCTTTGAGGGAGTCTGGCCTGGTCCATAACAACAGGCTGATTAGAAAATACGTGTAACTCCTATTCTTAGGGGGTCTTGTGGTGCAGTGATGGTGTCCCTACCTCTAAGCCAGGAGGGCCTGGGTCCAAATCCACCCACTTCAGGTGGTGTGTGATAGCATATCTGAACCCACTGATTAAGAATATCTATACCGGGAACAATTCATCAGTGGTGGGAGGCTTGTGATTTGAGTTGAAATGAAACTGTCTAAATAGGTATATGCCGCAACTCTGTCCAGCCAACTGGTGTTTCGCATGGTGGACTAGGGACTTTGAGCAAAATGCTTATTTTTTTGTGTTAATCCTATTTTCAAGCTGTGTTAAACAAACTGCACCAGGTTCCCACTCTTAATTATATCCAGGAATATTTTTAAATGAAGCGCAAGAATAAAAACTGACTGTGATGGTTTCGGGAGGATGTTATAATTGGCAACATGCAAATGATTCTGAAACTGAGCAAAATAAAAAAATACACATTTTTTTAAAACCGGTGCAATTTTCAGTCCACCTTGCTCGGGATTGCATGTTGTGTCCAAAGCAGGAACTCAACTCCAAAATCAAATAAGCCAAGTCAGCCAAGAAGTCAAATGCATGACAGTAACTTACCTTTTATAGTCTGAATGAATTCTGTCAACTCAAATTAACAGATCGAAAATCAGACAACTCAAAAAGTATCACAAAAATGATATGAAAGCTGCATACACAGAACTCGAGCAGTCAAGAGTCAAAACGGTTTACAATGATGAGTGTAACTAAATACAGGGCTAAGACTCAAAGTACTGGGCCAAGTCAAAAATAAACTCCTAGAAATGCAGTCACAAAATACTGATGAATGTGCTATCTAATCCATGGCATAACATCGGGCATAAACTGGAATATATTCTGTATAATTTTTGTTTTGCTTCTTGTTGCTAATTGTCGCTCAAGTACATCATTTTAAAAAAGAAAGTTTGTCAGAAGCTGAAGTTCCAGGATCCACACTCCGGTGCATCACTGCCACATCCCTCATTCAACCATTATCTTCAGGCCAATGAAGAGTGAAGGAGGAAAAGCAGCAGATATTCTGAAGAGTTATATGACTACATGGTGAAATTGCAACACAGGACTCAACCATGCTGAAGACCAGAAGCAGCATGCAATATACAAAGCAAAGCAATCTCACAACCAAACAGTCAGACCAAAGCGGCACAGTCCAACCATATTCAATCATGAGTGGTGGTGGACATTTGAACTATTAGGAAGAGGCAGCTTATTAGGGAAGCCAAAACATTAATGCAAAAGATACGACTGAAGTATCTGCAATCATCTTCAGCCAGAAATACCAAGTTGATAATCCATCTCGGTCTATTCCAGAGGCCCCTGCACCACAGATGTGTTTTCAGCCAATTTAATTCATTCCATGTGATAATAAGCTCCACAACACTCAACAAACGCGACATGATCAAGAGCAAAGCAGCTTTCTTGATTGACACCCCCCCCCCACCCCATCATCTTCCAACATTCCTTCTCTCCACCACCAATGCATAGCAGCAGCAGTGTGTACCATAAACAAAATGCAATGCAGCAAGTTACCAAGACTCCTTCAACAGCACTTTCCAAATGCACAACCTTTACCGCCTAGAAGGACAAAAGGTAGCAGGCACATAGGAGATCTGGCAGATGGTGATGTTCCTAACAAGTTATACACCATCCTGATGTGGGACTCTATCAACAGCTCCTCACTGCTGTGTGGTCAAAATCTCTTCCTAACCGCACTGTGAGAGCACTGATGCCCCAAGGACTGCAACAGTTCAAATAGGTGCCACCGCCACCTTCTCAAGGGAAATTAAAGATGAGCAAACAATGGCCATGCCAGCGATACTCATTCTCTGAATAAATTTTTTTTTTAAAAAAATCAATCATTACTGCGTCCAACCTGACTGACTGAGGTGAGTCATATTTTCTAATGCCTCAGCCAGTTACCACTGAAATCTAGGTCCAGCCACTTTCCATTACCCTCAGGCACAGTGTCCAAAGTGGACAAAGTGCATTATGATGCAAATCTTACATCATTGTTCCCACCATATATGGAGTATTACACTCAGGTTTAATAGTTAACCCCTGCTCCTGGTATTAGCTCAGTTGGCTGGATGGCTGGTTTGGAATGCAGAATGACACCAATCACGTGGCATTAATGACCAGTTGAGGTCACCATGAATGTTCTACTTTCTCAGCCTTGGCCCTCGCCTGAGGCATGGTGACCCTCAGGTGAAACCACCAGCAGTCATCTCTCTCTCTAATGAGACTCCACTAGGACTATGGCGACTTTAGCTTTGCTTTATTCCTGGCTTTACGCTTTCTGGAGAACACATTGGATGGCCATCATGTTTTCTTGGGATTTCCAAAAGATAGAAATAACATGCTTCCATGACCAACCATATAGAAAAGTTTAAATCCACAGTAACAAACTGATACCAGCACAGAATATTTAAAAATAATAAATCTCTCCACAAGTGTAAAAGCACCTTTTTGGGAGTATTCCATCGAAATAAATCACAAGAACTTTTGGATGACACAATTAGATCTGTCTCTTGGTAGATGTTTCAGAGGAAATGTTATGCTGAGACGACACAAAACTGTCCACATTTGCAAATTGTCATTTCCTTTGTACATTCTCAAAATAGCCAGTTTCACACCTTGCCACAGCTACTATTTGAAGAAACTAATTTCTGGCACGATCTGTTAAACTGTAAATATTGGCAAGCTTGAATCTGATCTTCAAAGGAATTTCTTTTATCAGCAGTTGTTCCCCCAAAGGGCAGCTTCTATTAATTTCTTATTGAAGTTAAGAATGAAGACAGAAAGGTTCCCACTACCACAGGCTGCAGTTTTATTTATTTCATCCCATCTGCATATAATACTGACAATCTGATGCATTCACTTCTGTCAATTATATTTTTGCTGCTCTGCTTGGAACCAACGACATTGAGGTATTCTCTTCAACTGAATAGGCCAAGATATCACGAATAAAAATAGCAGATTCACTCCACACCACTAAATCGACCATATCTTCAACTGGATGTAGGAAATCAATAAATAAGTCATGTAAGTCACTTGCATTAATCTCTTAGACAATCTTAGGATCCAGGTTGGTGTGCTTCCACTTCAACTCATTGGATTCTGAGATGGCTGATCAGTCCAATGCTGCAGAGATGATGTTTAAACAGTTGGGTTGATGAGTTATTTGGCACTCCCACCAACGGCCTGATCACCTCTGCATGTATCAATATGGTTGGTGCATTCCCAAATGAGCCTTCTCCATGCTCTCCCATGGGTTGACACGGACGTTGACCTCTTCATGCACATTAATATACAAACAGGAGCAGGAGTAGGCCATTCAGCCCATAGACCCTGCTCCACTATGCAGCTAGGCCATGCCTGGTTGAACTCAATCCTATTTTCTGCACTGTTCCCACCTCTCTTGATATCTTTAATATCTAGAAATCCAATAATTTCTGTCCTGAACACACACAACGCTTGAGCTGCCATAGTTGCCTGGGGTAGAAAATTCCTAAGATTCACCATCCTCCAAGTCAAGATACCCATGCACACCTCCATTCAAAAAGAGCTACCACTTTGAGATGGTGTCCCCTAATTTAGACTCCCTCTGTCAAAGAAAACACCCTTCCTGTATCCATCCTGCCAAGTCCTACAAGAATTTTGCATGTTTCAATGAGATCACCTTCTGTTCTTCTGAATTTGAGACACCATAGGCCCTGTTTCCATACTCTCTCCTCATAGGATTTTCCTTTCTAAGGAGGGATCAATCCACTGAATCTCCATTACCCTCCCTCTACGGCAAGTATATCCCTTCCTTTGGTTCCTTGGAAGGAGTATGTTGGGCAAGAACATCTTCAAAACTGTACAAACTTAATTTAGTTTGTAATTGGCATTAAATTGAAGTCTGCAGGCTAAATTCTGTAGTTACTAGGTTTGAGCAGGTTGTTCACCAAACGCTCCATTGAAAAAGCAGCCCAGTTAAGAGCTAACTGAAAATGCATCCTCATTAACTCACGAAGGCCATTTGTGTTCCAAGCATGGCTAAGTAGCCAATTTTATACGACTTACAGTACAGTGCCAGAGTTGAGTGCCTCAAGGAGTTCAGCAGAGGAGGAGTGAGATGTTTGGTTGTTTTTGACTAATCAAAGCAGCTGAGTAGGATTAATGAGTATTTCTAGTCTTTAAAAGTCAAAGTAAGGTCTTCAGTTTGCATTTAGAACACGAGGCTTTTTTTTCCTCTTTCCCTTAAAAATAGCTTCTATAGTATAAGATTGATAGTAGTGCATAAACAAGTACAATAAAGTAGAAACAGTGGAGGCTATTCAAGTGTAAAGAATTGGGATACCAGAGTGATTACTTAATAACGAAATGAAGGTGCTCCAGAGTCTAGTGATCGTAACGAGGTCAACCAGCTGGACCTGATTGGACCAGGGAACTCATTCTATCAGGGAGACAGCTGACATAAAAAGGGTGAAAGGCAGCGATAGTAGGACTCTGAATGCCTGATTCAGTGAGAGGTGGTGTGACTGTCAGAGGTCATGTCTTTGTGATTACTGAAGGATACTGGCCTCTTCAATGGTGACAAGAGGAAAGCACAATCCTGCAGAAACTTGCTCCTAATGTGTTTTTGAAGTTGGGGGTTATGGACCAGACTAAACCCTATTCAAATATATTATGAAGATAGTACAGATTCTAACTTTTTTTTTCTTATTTTAAAGGTAAGTATAAGGTGCTGGTTTCAGATGCAATTTGATTGGTCAAACTACCATAAGCTTATTTTTCTGCTACTTTTAAAGTAGACAAAATAAAAAGTTAATTGGCTTAACTGTAACTATTGAAATGCTTAACAAAATGATAGCTATTAACTAACTAACTAACTGTTCCAATATAGTAACCTCCCACAAAGACAACCTTGGCAAAGGCAAATTCAGTAAAATAGTCTCCCATATAATTCTAGCAGTGACTTTTAGCTATAAAAGTGTGGAATTAGCTTCCATGACCATCCTCGGGACTCCAGCAACTGCAGAAAGCTAAAACTCCTGGTTCTATGTGAGCTTGACCCCACCCATTCAGGCTGTCTACTGTTCTGACCCTTTTTTTTTAGAAAAAGGCCTTGCAAGCGGTTTACTCTATTGGCTTTGAGCAGGCTGCTTGTTACCTGTCTCCACCTTTCTTCATCTTAAAGGGGCAAAAGATACCCCAAAGCCATAGTATATCCACGTAGGGGATAGCATTTTCTTACCTCATGCCTCTGTTCAACCCTGCCTTGTTGTTTTGTCCAGGCAAAGAATGTAGCAGACAAGCAAAAAGAGTAATTCTCCTGACAGCCTGTGGAGCTGCAGCTTTTCCTGTCATCAGGAGCCTAACTTTTCCTGAGGTACCAGGTACTAACACCTTTGAAAAATCAATTGACATGGTTGAAGAACATTATGTTCCCACACCTCTTAATTCTGAAGCATTATCACTTTAACTTGGCAATTTGAAAACTAGGAGAATCCATATTGGGGATTGAGGTTAAGGCTATAGGTAGCAATGAGATGCTTAGACTGTGGGATTAATGATATGACAATGCAAAAAAACCTGCTGGCTGAAGCTCAATGGGACTTTTAAACAGTTACTACAACTGGCTTTATCATTAGAAAATGCAACAAATGGAGCACTTGAATTTCAAGTTGGGAGTGGACACCTTTGCCAGTCTACCTGAGCTTGGGGAACACCACTTGTGTCAAGGTGTGGTGCTAGAAAAGCACAGCTGGTCAGGAAGCATCAGAGGAGCAGGAGACTCAACGTTTCAAGCATAAGTTCTTCTTCAAGAACACCACTTGAATGCAGACAACTGCAGAGAGTTACTCTTATCAGAATATTTCCTGAGTGAGTCTAAGTTGGCCCATAGCAAAACCCTGAAGCAAGGTCAAGTCTCAGCTGGAGTTATAATTTTTCTTCAGGATTGTGTGTGGTAAGACATTGTAATTGTTAGCGATATGTGGATTTGTGACAGCAAGAGTCCTACGAGACTTAAATGGAATAAGATAACTCATAGGCAGGTGTCCAGGAGAGTTTATATGTTGGAAATGCCACCTGTCACCGTTAAATTGCTCTGTAACCTCCAAGTCAGAACCAAACAAGAAACATCTGGTTAAATGGTCATCTGGTTTTAATGGTGGTTGATACCAGTGCAGCCATGTCAGTGATCACTGAACCAGTTGAAAAATAAAATTCTCTGGACTCCAGCTCTTAACTTTGCACAAGACCTCAGCTAAACTCAGAGCCTATATGGGGGGTGATCTTTACAGATGAAGGGTACAACTTCCAGTTTCGCTCTTGTGAGAAGCAGTTGTTTAGTTACATTGGTTGTAGGAAAAGACTAGGGCCCAAGCCTGATGGGGTGAAATATTGGTTGTGAAAGATTTCCCTTCACTAACTCCATATTTTCTGATGAGAAAATGGCTGCCTGAGTGAAGACCTAATTAAATAAGCTAACAACAAAAAGAGCCAAGTCCACCTTACATGTTGACCAGGACACAGTACCACAATTCAGCAAAGGCTGTCCAGTGCCATTTGCCTCACTGGCAGAAGTAGAACTCCGATTGGTTTGACTATTCCTTCACTGTGGAATGGGCAGCATTAGTCAAATAGATTTTGAAACCCAATGGGTCACAGATGTACAGTATGGAAACAGACCCTTTGGTCCAACCCATCCATGCTGACCAGATATCCCAACCCAATCTAGTTCCACCTATCAGCACTTGGCCTATATCCCTCCAAATCCTTCCTATTCATATACCCATCCAGATGCCTTTTAAATGTTGCAATTGTACCAACCTCCACCACTTCCTCTGGCAACTCATTCCATACACATACAACCCTATGTGTGGAAAAGGTTGCCCCTTAGGTCTCTTTTTATATCTTTCCCCTTTCACCTTAAACCTATGCCCTCTAGTTCTGGACTCTTCCCTGGGGTGGGGGAGAAGACTTTGTCTATTTATCCTATCCATGCTGCCCACTATTTTATAAACCTCTATAAGGTCACCCCTCAGCCTCTGACACTCCAGGGAAAATAGCCCCAGCCTGTTCAGCCTCTCCCTGTAGCTCAGATCCGCCAACCCTGACAACATCCTTGAAAGGGTTCAGAAAACACTTACAAGTTTCACACCATCTTTCTGATGGGAGACCAGAATTGCACACGATATTCCAACAGTGGCCTAACCAATGTCCTGTACGGCCACAACATAACCTCCCAACTCCTGTACTCAATACTCTGACCAATAAAGGAAAGCATACCAAATGCCGCCTTCACTATCCTATCTACCTGCACTCCAAGGACTTTGTTCAGCAACACTCCCTAGGACCTTACCATTAAGTGTACAAGTCCTGCTACGATTTGATTTCCCAAAATGCAGCACCTCTCATATCTGAATTAAACTCCATCTCTCCATTGACCCATCTGATCAAGATCCCGTTGTGCTCTGAGGTAACCACCTTTGCTGTCCACTACACATTTTGGTGTCATCTGCAAACTTACTAATTATACCTCAAGCTCACATCCAAATGACAAAAAGTAGTGGTCCCGGTACTGATCCTTGTGGTACTCCACTGGTCACAGGCCTCCAGTCTGAAAAACAACCCTTCTACCTTTGAGCCAGTTCTGTATCCAAATGGCCAGTTTCCCTTTGGAAGGATTTTAAAACCGTGAATGTGTTTTTTTTTTACAATTAGTTGAAGACCCAATCCCTTGGTTTGTACACAAAAACTGGCAGAAGGTTTGTTCTTCACAAAGCTTAATGTGAGCCACACTTATTTGCAATTGCATTTCGACCAGGCTTCTCAAATATACCACAATTAATAAGGGCTTGTACCAATTCAAATTTCACCATCTGCTTTTCCCTTTTGGTCCTACCACTTTTATTTATCCTCCTGCTGCTCTCACTGTGGTCCCATTCTGTGCCACTACCTCTATCATCCTCCCATTGGTGTCACACTTTCCCTGTCTCTCCCAGATTCTTTTTTTAAAGGGGTCTACGTTCACTTTGATTTCTATTCCTTTTTATATATTTAAATAAGCTCTTATTGTCAGTATTTATATTTCTTGCTAGTTTACCTTCAAAGTTTGTTTTGTCTTTAATTATCTTTTTAGTCTTCCTTTGTGGGACTCTGAACTCATCTGTCTTTGGGGTTGACTTTAGCCTCTGATATGTTTTCCTTGTCAACTTTCTTGGTTAGCATGACTGGTTTACCCCTCTCAGAATCTTTCCTCCTTACTAGGGCGTATTTTTGCTGAAAGTCATGAATTACCTCATTTTAAATATCTGCCCCTGTTTGCTTACTGTCTAATCTATCCTCAGTTCATTTTCGCTATCTCTATCCCCAATTCATTTTCCTTTATAGAGGGTTATGGTCTTTGCATCTCCCAACTGGAGCATTTGCGCTTCCCTCCAGCATAAATTGTGTAGTTGTTACAGGATGCTAAGTTTCTACTACTAGTGCTTATTAGCAATTGATGCTAGATTCTCTCCAATCCTATCATAATAAAAATTACTTCTACATTTCAATGGTGCCTCAATTTATGGTTACGGTGTTTGCTTGGACACTATTGTTTCATTCATCCTATTGGTTTGTACAGAAATTAAGTTTACCTTTTGTTTTGCAAGTCTTTTAAACTGCTTGGGAGCCTTTAGCCATCATCCAAGTACATTTGTAGTGAAGTTGTTTTACCTTTGGCATGTGGTTAGGGCAGTTAGTATACCTTTCAAAAATATTTGCTTTGGATGATTTGAGGTTTTACAGGATGTTGGTGAGGTCACTTTTGGAGTACTATGTACAGTTCTGGTCACCCTGCGATATGAAGTATATTATTAAATTTGAGGGGTCAGAAAAGATTCACTAGAATGTTGCTGGGACTGGAGGGTTTGCTATAAGCTGAAAATGTGTTGCTGGAAAAGCGCAGCAGGTCAGGCAGCATCCAGAACAGGAGAATCGACGTTTCGGGCATAAGCCCTTCTTCAGGAATGAGGAAAGTTTGTCCAGCAGGCTAAGATAAAAGGTAGGGAAATTGAAAATTTGAAAAGAATCAGAGGGGCATCTTTTTGATCAAGGTTGGAATGTGGAATGAACTGCCAGAAGTGGTAGATGCAGGTACACTTACAACATTTAAAAGACAGTAGGATAGGTACATGAATAAGAAACATTTAGAGGGATATAGGCCAAATGCAGGCAGCATGGACAGGGTGAATAGCCAAGGTCTTTTCCCCATGTTAGGGAAGTCTGAAACTAGAGGGGGCATAGGTTTAAGGTGAGGGGGGGGGGGGGGGGGGAAGATTTAAGAGACCTAAGGGGTAACAACTTCTCGCAGAGGGTGGTGCATGTATGCCAGAGGTGGTGGTGTTGGCTGGTACAATTACAACATTTAAAAGGCATCTGGATGGGTATATGAATAAGGGTTTCGAGGGATATGGGCCAAATGCTGGCAAATCGGACGAGATTAATGTAGAATATCTGGTCGGTATGGACGAGTTGGACCAAAGGGTCTGTTTCCGTGCTGTATATCCCTTTGACTCATTGTAATTCCCTTTAAGTTAAACAGTTTCTTTCAACTTAAGTTTCTCACTCAAACTGAATATTAAATCCTGTCATGCTATGATCACTGCTTCCTCAATGATCTTTTACTTGGAGGTCACTTATTAAACCTTACTTAATTACCAGATTCAAGATCGCCTACTCCCTGGTTGGTTCTATGACATTGCTCTAGGAAGCTATCCCTACTGCACTTTATGAATTCATTGTCATAGCTACCCTTTCCAACTTGACTGACCCAATTAACATGAAGATGGAAGTTACCCAGAATTATTGCTCTATTCTGATCTATACCCTTTCCTACAGAGTATCTACTCCTCCAGGATCTATACACTACTCAACAAATGTCTTCATTCCCTTGCTGTTTTCTGCCTTATGCAAATGGACTCTACATCATCTGAGCCTAGATCACCTCTATCAAATATCCTCATTTCAACATGCTCAGTTCCAGTCGATCATACTGAGTTATTGTGTACAGTAACCAAATCAACATGAAGATTATAGTCTCTCAATTATTGCTGTGTTCTTTTCACATACTCCTATTTGTGGATTTATAGCCTTTCCTACAGAGTGGCTACTCTACATCATCCAAGCTTAGATCATCTTTCTCAACTGTCCTCATTTCATCTGTTATGAGGACACCATCACCATCTACACCATCATCTTTTTCCATCCCTCCAGTCTCTCTGAAACAAAGTTCCCAGTTCTGATCTCCTCGTAACAATGCTTCTGTAATGGCTATGAGATCAAATACATTTACCTCCATTTGCACCATCAGTTCATCTACCTTATTCCGGATGCTGCGTGCATTAAGATACAAACTCTTTAAGTTTGGTCCCTTTAAGCATTGAATTTCCCTACACTCTTCAGACCATACGATACAGAAGCCTTTCAGCTTAGTGAATCTGCTCCACCATTCATTCATGGCTGATATCTTTCTCAATCCCACTCTTCTGCCTTCTCCCTATAGCTCTTGATCCCCATACCAATCAGAATATATCTATCTGTCTTAGACACTCACTGACTTGGCCTCCACAACCCTCTGCAGCAATGGGTCCCACAGATTCACCACCCTCTGGCTGCAAGAAATTCTTCCTAATCTCTGTTCGAGAGTTGTCCCTTCACTCTGAGGTTGTGCCGTCCACTCCTAGTCTCTCCTCCTCGTGGAAGCATCTTCTCCATGTCCACTCTATCCAGGCCTCTCAGTATTCTGTAATTTTCAATGAGATCCCCCCTCATCCTTTTCAACTCCGCTGAGTACAGATCCAGAGTTCTCAACTGCTCCTCAAATGACATGGGATCATTCTTGTAAACCTCCTCTGGATCCCCTCCAACACCAGCACTTCCTTCCTTAGGTACAGGGCCCAAAGTTGGTCACAATATTCCATATGTGTCCTAACCTGAGCTTTCTAAAGCCTCAGCAGGACATCTCTGCTCTTTTATTCTAACCCTCTTGAGATGAATGCTAACATTGCATTGGCCTTCCTAACTACAAACAGAACCTGCATGTTAACCTTGAGAATCCTGAACAGACTCCCAAGTCCCTTTTTATGCTTTAGAAGCCTCTGTTTAGAAAATTAATCTGCTTGTCTTCTGACCAAAATGCATAACCTCACCCTTTCCCACATTGTATTCCATCTGCCATTTCTTTGCCCATTCTCCTAACCTAACCAAGACCTTCTGCAGCTTCCCTACTTCAACACCAACAATCTTGCTGTCATCTGCAAACTTAGCAAAAATGCACTTTTCTTTTGTCCGTATTGTTAATGTATAATGTGAATAGTTGTGGTCCGAACATTGACCCTTGCAAAGGTTTACTAGTCATTCTGGAATGACCCTTTTATCCCACTCTGTCTTCTGCCAATCAGTGAATCATCTATTCATGCCTTACTCCAAACATCATGGACTGACCTCTTATTGAGCAGCCTCCTGTGCAGCACCTTGTCAAAGGCCTTCTGGAAATACAAATCCATCACGTTCGCTAGTTCTCCTTTGCCTAACTTGCTGATTATCGCGTCAAAGAATTCTAAGTAATTTGTCAGGAATGAACTCCCCTTGATGAAACCATGCTGACTTAGTCCTATTTTACCATGCACGTCCAAGTACTACTGTGATATCTGACCAATGACTGAAGTCAGGCTAACTGGCCTATAATTTCCTATCTTCTGCCTCCCTTCTCCTCTTAAGCAGGGGTTATCCATTACCCAGTTTTGTTTGTTTCCTCAGTTCTCAGAGACCCTCCCTGAGGGGGGTGCGTGTGTCTGCTCCCCGCAGACACACGCACCCAAGAAAAGAAATTTATGCAATGTCCGAGATGGCTTTTATTTTTGGAGCAGCTGCTAGTACAGTGCCCCAGGGAACAAGCAATTCTGGATTTGGTGATGTGTAATGAGGCAGACTTGATCAGGAAGCTTAAGGTGAAGGAACCCCTTGGGGGCAGTGATCATAATATGATAAAATTTGCCCTGAATTTGAGGGGGAGAAGCTAGAATCTGGTAACAATATTACAATTGGATAAAGATAGTAGCAAAGACATTTGAGAAGCTGGACAGAGTTGATTGGGAGGAGAGCCTAGCAGAGAAGATGGAGGAGCAGTAATGGCCGGAGTTTCTGGGGATAATTTGGGAGGCACAGCAGAAATTTATCCCAAGGAAGAAGAAATAGACTAAGGGGAGGATGAGACAGCTGTGCCTGCCAAGGGAAATTAGGGACATAAAAACAAAAGCATACAATATGAAGATTACTGGAGAAGCCAGAGGATTGGGAAGCCTTTTAAAAACCAGCACAGGACAACTTAAAAAAAAACAAAACAAAACAGGGTGGGGAGGAGAGAAGTTTTCTAGTAGAAAAGAAAATGTCAAGGAGGAAATTAGAGACATTAGTGATCTTTCAGGAATCATTGGAGTAAAGGAGGGTCCCGGAGAACTGGACAATGCCTCCTGTAACACCCAGTTTAAGGAGGGAGGCAGGTAGAAGTTCAATCTAATGGATGGGATTGAAGAGTACTTGGAAATGCATGGTAACATAAGGCTGAGTCAGCACAGCTTTGTCAACAGGAGGTCATGCCTGATGAATCTTTTAGGAGGTAATAAGCAAATTAGACAAAGGAATCAGTGACCATGATCTGTTTGGAATTCCAAACAGACCTTTCATAAGGTGCTATATAGTAGGCTGCTAAATAAAAGCCCATGGTGTTCAGGGCGATTAAGAACAAATGCCACACATTATATTACATTAATTATTAGACTAAAACACTATTTCACCTCCTTCCCAAAATTACACCAAAAGCTGTCACAAGTAGGATGCTAGGGAGGACTTCAAATGAAATCATAGGGTCACAGGATCATACAGTAGAGACAAGGCAAGATGGATATTAAAAGGGAATTGATAAGTAGACAATGACTAAGAAGGGACACAGTACAAATCTATCAATTAATAAGACTACAGTTTATAATAAACAAATGACAAAACTAAAGTTGCTGTACCTGAAACATGTAGCATTTAAAAAACAATTACTTCTATTTGCCTATCAATTTTTAAATACAGCATTGCAGCCATTAGAGGCATGGCTGCAGGATTACAGATTGAAACCTAAAGTTTGAAGGGTACATAACAATAGGAAGACCAGGGAGTGAAGAAAAGGTGGAGAGGTGGCTCTGTTAATTATGTTTTTAGTATAATAGAAAGCGATGACCCAGATTCAGGAAACCAGGATGCATAAGCATTTTAGGTAGAGGTGAGAAATGATAAGTAATTACTTGTGGGAGTGGTGTACAGGCCTCTGAAGAGTAAGCTCAGTATGATGAAAAATAAAATAATGGGGCCTTGCCAAAAAGATGCAGCAATAATCATAGGGCAGTTTTAATTTGTGCGTAGTGAAAAAAATCAGATGGACTACGGTAGCCTCAGTGAAGAGTTCATATAGAATGACTGAGTTTCTAAGCACAGCACATTCTGAAGCAAACCAGAAAGCAGTTTGTACTGACTCTAACATTGTGCAACACAATAGGATTAATTAATGCCCTCTTAGTGAAGGTGCCTCTAGGTAACAGTGATTGATAATATAATTGAATTTTACATTCAGTTGAAGGAAGAGGAGATTGGATTCAAGACTCATATTTTAAGCGTGAGTAAGGGCAACTTTGAGGCCACGAGAGTAGAGCTAGTGAAAATAAATTGGCAAATTCGGGTAAGGAGCAGATCAACAGATAATATATGACAGACATTTACAGATATATTTCGGAATGCACAGAACATAGATTGGTTTTTCTCTCAATGGAAAGTACAGGGAGAACTTGTCATCTGTGATAAACAATAAATGTCTGAGAAATTATCACAAAAAGCATATAGTTACGTAAAGATGGGTGGCAGGTCAGAAGATTGTTCTTTAAATTTCATCCAATGAAGAAGGGTTAAATAAAGGAGGGAAAAAGTAGAAAATGAAAGAACACTCGCCAGAAACACAAGTAGCTAATTAGTTTCTATAGGTATTTATTTTAAAGTTAACAAAATGAGTGGTGGTCCTACAGAGTCTGGGGAATTAACAATGGAAAAAAGGAGACAGATGAATTGAACAGGTTTTTATTTAAAATCAATTTTCAATAAAGGAGGTATGAGTAACATCTTAGAATTAGCTGGAGGAAAGCAGGAAACTACACTCCAGTTGGCTTGTAACATCTGTCATAAGAGAAGGTGTTAAGCTATTCTTAAAGACATTATAGCAGAGCAGTTAGAACAGGTCACGCTAATCAGGCAGAGCAAACATCGTTTTGTGAAGGGGAAAGTACATTCAATCAATTTATTGGAGTTCTTTGAGGAAGAAAGACATGCTGTGGATAAAGGGGATCCAGTGGGCAGACTATTTAGATTTCCAAGTGTCCAAGTGCATGAATTACAAAAGGCTAGTCGGCAGAAGCAGCAAGAAATAAGGAAAGCCAATACGATTTTGTGGTTTATTGTAAGGTGAATAGAATACAAAAACAGGAAGATTAGCTTCAGTTGTACAGGGCATTGGTGAGATAGCATCTGGAGCACTAAATTTCAGAGTGGTGTCCTTTATTTAAGGGAAGATATAAATGCATCAGAAGTTCATGCAAGGTTGGCTAGACTAAAACCTGGATTGGATGGATGTTTATTTATCTATTTATGGGTTGAGCTTCAAGGGCAAGGTCACCATGTAATACCACCTTCTCCAAGGCAGATAGAGATGGGCAATGAGCTGCCTTCTTGAACCACTGCAATCTGGGTGTAGGACATCCACAATGTCCCTACACAATGTGAGGGAGGCAATTCCAGGATTTTGACCCAATTAAGGAATGACTATATATTTCCAAGTCAGGATGGTGAGTGGTTTGGAGGGGAACTTGCAGAGGGTGTTCTTGTATACCTGCTGCCCTGTTCTTCAAGATGGTAGTGGGTATGGGTTTTGGAATATGCTAAGGAGCCTTGGTGAATTTCTACAGAGCATCTTGTAGATGGTATACACTGAGTGTCAACAGTGGAGGGAATAGATGCCAATTGATCAATCAAGTGGGCTGCTTTGCTCTGGATGGTGTCAAGCTTCTGCAGGGTTGGTGGGGCAAGTGGGGAGTATTCCATCACACTTCTGACTTGTGCCTTGTGGATACCCTTTGAGGGGAGTTACTTGTAGGATTCCAAGCCTCTGACTGTTCTTGTAACCACTGTGTTCTATGGCTAGCCCTTTGTTTCACCTCTCATTCTTCTAAATGCCAGTGAGTAGACACCCAACCTGTTGAGCCTTTGCTCAGAAAATCCCTCCATACCAGGGATCATCCTAATGAACCTTCCCTGAACTCTAATGAAATATTTCCTTAAATAAAGGGACCAAAACTGCTCAGTGCTCCAGATGGGATTTCACCAAAACCTTGTACAGCTGCAGTAAGACTTCCCTCCTCTTATACTCCAACCCCCTTGAAATAAAGGCCAACATTTCATTAGCCTTCCTGATTACCTGTTGTCTGTGTGCTAGCTATCGGTCATAAGTCCCTTCCAGTTGCGGTTTTTCCCCATTTAAGTAATACTGCTCTTTTGTTTGCCCTTCCAAAATGAACAACTTTGCATTTTCCCACCTTATACTCCATTTGCCAACTTTTTGCCCACTTACTTAACCTACCAACATGTCTGTGAAAGTAACCAGATCAGTTGATGTAGATCAGCCATAATCTTACTGAATTCTGGTGCAGGTTCAAGGGGTTGAGTGGCCAAATTCTTCTCCTAATTTGTATGATCTAGGCAACAAAAAGGCTTCTTATGGAACACTTCACCACCACTGGACATACCATCACACTTTGCAATCAACGAAGTACTTCTGAAGGATGCCAGACTATAAATCTATCAAGCTGACAGAACCACAAGCTCATACAGACAGTTGATTAATATGATCTGTAAAGCAACTTCCCATTGATAAAACATTAACCACCACTAAAATAAGTCTTAAATGGGACACAATGTGTTTCATTTATACCCACAGACCCAACAGTACTCTGCACCAATGCCAACATAAATGCCCCATTATTTCTGGTAAAAGTGAATTTTGATAGCTCACTCTAGGTTATGATGGGTTTATGTATTTCTGTAACGCAAAGTGTTTACCTGGGGTTACTTTTCAGTGTATTTACTAGAAACTCATGCAGATCGATTCCGGTGGAGTCGGTATATTCTTGACTTGAATCTGTTAAAAAGCAGACAAAATGATCACATTTTTAAAAAAAAAGAGTTACCTTTGAGAGAAATGCAGGTAGTTTTTTTTTTAAAAAGCTATTGTGTTCCTTTTGTCCCCCCGATATGAACATATTTAGCTGGAAAGATAGTAATTTAAACCAACATTACTGCTCCAAGACCACACCTGATGCTGTTTCTGCTTTGGTTGACAGGATTTGAGGAGCAAGAAATGAAAACTCAACCATCTCATGGCACTATATTTGAACTTCTAGCAGAGTGTCATGACTAACAGTACATACAACTGGATATGGATTTGTGACCAGTTTCCCCTGGGACAAACTCTCCATCTTGATTACTCTATCCATCAATTGTATTTATATAGCATCCTCTTCATGGGAAACATCCAGATATACTTCACTTGGTTATGCTCAGAAATAGGTGGACATCGATCCAGAGAAGGGATCAAGAAAAATTTGTTCAAAGTAGGTTTTAAAGACGGAAGGGGGAAGGATGGACGTATGGCTGGAAATTTAAAGCCTGGCAGCTGCTCAGGAACCAAAGACCAGACAATTTGTTTCACCAAGGGAATGAAGGGTAAATTAAAGTGCTATGAGCATGTTCTTTCATACCTCCTCATAGTTTAACAGTCACTTTTCAGTTTCAGAGGAGCTCATCTGCTCCTTTACAGTCTATAAAAGCAGTCGAGCATCACATCAGGCCTCCCCAATAGCGTTGCTGAGAAGAGACATATTGTTGAAACTTTTCATCTTGCACTAATCAGGCAAATACAAGAGGGCCAATTCAAGAATACATTTGCCCTGACGAGTGCAAGACAAAAATGTTTTGATAGTATATTGCTCTGGTCCCAAGTAATGGTAATACCAGACAAGTCTTGTTTGTTTACCATGGTGGTTATTAATTGGACAGACACTGCCAATATACATTAATAAAAGAACATAAAATTTGTACACAAAAGAAATACACAAACTCTACAAGAACTATTGGAATAATCTCATTACAAATATCAGGAAGGAAGACTTATCCCTTTTAGCACATCACTTGGATAACAGATACCCAAACCTGAGCAAAGAGTCACTTCTCTCTGCACACTAAAGCAT
Source organism: Chiloscyllium plagiosum (assembly GCF_037043375.1). Taxonomy (NCBI): domain Eukaryota; kingdom Metazoa; phylum Chordata; class Chondrichthyes; order Orectolobiformes; family Hemiscylliidae; genus Chiloscyllium; species Chiloscyllium plagiosum. The sequence goes on along the minus strand of NW_028270191.1, from coordinate 12,875,980 downwards.
CTTACTCAGCTGACAGGGCTGTAATAGCTTTCATTTCAGCCAATTCTGTGTATTTACTAGATGCTATTTTTGTTGGTTAACGTCTCTCCTTGAAATTCTTAAAACAAATTGCTAACTCACCTCACTTACTTACCACCGGTTCCTTCAATTGAGGTCTTCAGCAGCCTCTAAACTTATCAGGACTTCTGCTCAAAGACTCATACCAACAGGACCTGTGTTGTTTATGGATCTTCTTCTGCACCAGCCCCCCCCCATGAAAAATTTGTCAGCAGAAACTTAAATTAACTGACCAGTATAGGTCACCTGAGAGAATTGTTCAAGTCAAATGCCTTTTATCAACCTTGTTTTAAACCCACAGTCCAAAATTAATTTCTGACCTTTTTTTTTTTAAGCAAAAGTCACACCTCCACAGAACTGAAAACTAAAGTTTGGTTCCTTCCCTACTCAAGTTCTCAAAAAACAATGCATCATGAACCTTCATCACAATATTTCAGCTCCGCGGCAGCTTGAAAAAGAGGAGGCAAGTTCCTTTCATTAACCAGAGAATAAGTCAAATTACACAGGTGAAGGAAGTCATCAGCATGATTCTGCATCCCAACATTCTGTACTAGCAAGCCAGTTAAGGTTCAAGTATTCTGCTGATTTGCTCTGATATTCCAGCATCTTGCCTATTACACAATTCTGTGATTTTTTTTTATACAAAGAATAAAATCCAAGAGGGCTATGATGGGGAAAACAAAGTCAATGTATTTGTGATGTTCTAGGAAGACCCATGGGCTGTGTAGAGTTGTCTGATTTCCAGTCAGGGGACTGACGTTTTCTCTCAGCCTGGACGAGAAAGAGCTATGTTTGAAAAATAAATCAATTCAACTGCTGAACAAGATTTGTTAAGTCAGCATTTGTTGAGGGCAGCTTGAGTCAGCTGAGATGTTCACCATGGCAAAACAGTTTGCCCATACATTTGATGCTGAATTTGACAGGTCAGGAAGAAACAAAAATTGGTGATTTATATTAGTGCAGCATTCCTGGGTGAAGGAAGTCAAATAAAAGAATCAGCTAGGTTACTCATTGGAAGTGCCACTACCCTAAGGGCAGAATCAGAAAAAGAGTAAGCAGGTGTGATAATATCAGATCAACAACCTGCCTGTACAAAGTACCTTAAATGTAGAAAACTCCCAGGGTTTTTCAGAGAGCTTCAAATGCAAAAAAATATTCACATCAAGCCAGAAGGAGGGGTTATCAGGATAAGTGTGCAAACACTTCGTCAAAGGTAGTTTAAGGAGGTTTTTAAAAACAAGAAAAGCAGTCAGGAGTGGAAATTTCAGGATGCAAGACATGGTCATCAGGGGTGCAGCAAATGCAGCAGAGGACTGCTGAAAAGTTTATAGGGCAAAGAGGAGAGAGCTCCAGGCTTGAGGCAGGAGATGGGAAGGACTGGAGGAGATTTAAACTTGAGAATGGAAAATTGGGGAGCAGAGAGCTAATGTAGTTGAGGACGACCTGGTACAGGTTCAGATACAGGCAGTCTTTTGCACAAGCTCAAGTCTATAGAGATATGCAGATCAGAGGGCCAGGCCAGGAAAACATTAGAGTAATTGAGGCTGGAGAAGGTAACAATGACAAAGATGAGGATTTCAGAAGAAGGGATACAGTCAGGTGGCACTACAGAGATGAAAATACGAGCTTGTGAGATGGAGTGGCTGTCCAAAGTTCAGCTCAGGATCTTGCTGGATTCCAAGGTGACATAACATTACAGATTCTCTAACAGTCTTACGTAAAGAACAAATCTGAACACCAACTAAATATCTACCAGTGATCATTTTTCCAAAGCTTTTACTCTTTTATGATATTAAGGTTTCCCCAAATGGCAGCTATAAAATATATATGCATGCAGAGCTAATGATAAAACTGTGGGTGTAAAAACTTTCAAAGACTCATTATGTGCAATAATTTAATGGAAGAACCAAAATTTTGAATGTAAACTTTGTAGCAATCTTTTCTCCAAGCTGTTTATGAAATTTTGACTGTGTGAAAAACATTTTCCAATCATCAGAGCTCTAACTATCTGCCTTCCTGATTAGCAAATCAAATTTTCACAATGCCAAAACCATGCATAGAAACTGGCTCATTAAAAATAACAAAAGCAGCTATGTAAACTAAATATCCTTTTGTTCTTAACTAAATTTTACATAATGTTTATTATGTTCTTTTTGTGCTGTAATTATTCCAGAACTGGAAGGATCTTGCACCATCCAATAAAATACAATCATTCACAAGGGTTTGAGGTAGAGGCTCTATGCTGTGCATAAAAGTACTTGATTGGGTCACTAGGTTAATATCTCTACACTCAGGTTGTAAGTTTGCTCACTGAGCTGGTAGGTTTGTTCTCAGAATGTCACCATACTGGGTAACACCTTCAGTGAGCCTCCGGTGAAGCGCTGGTGTTCTGACCTACATTCTGTTTGTGTGTCTTGGTCTGTTAAGGTGGGTGATATCATTTCTGGTTCTTTTTCTTAGAGGTTGGTAAATGGGGTCCAAATCGATGTGTTTATTGATGGAGTTCCAGTTTGAATGCCAACCTCTAGGAATTCCCGTGTGTGTCTCTGTTTAGTCTGTCCTAGGATGGGTGTGTTGTCCTAGTCAAAGTGGGGTCCTTCTTTATCGGTGTGTAAGGACACTAGTGATAGCGGGTCATGTCTTTTGGTGGCTAGTTGGTGTTCATGTATCCTGGGGGCTAGTTTCCTGCCTGTCTGTCCAATGTAGTATTTGTTACAGTCCTTGCAGGGTATTTTGTAAATGACATTCATTTTGCTGGCTGTTGGTTCATCAGTAGCTGTTTGTGTGTTGGTAGATTTGTGGGCTACCATGATGCCAAGGGGTCTGTGTAGTCTGGAAGTCATTTCAGAGAGGTCTTTGATATCTGGTAGTGTGACTAGAGTCTCTGGGCGTGTTTATCTCCTTATTTGGGTTTGTTGTTTAAGAATCGGTGGACTGTGTTTATCGGGTCAGGATGAGTGTAGTGCTGGAAAAGCAGGTCAGGCAGCATCCAAGGAGCAGGAAAATCGATGTTTCGGGCCAAAGCTCTTCATCAGGAATTATGGAGTACCTGCTGTTCTTGATTGCACTGTATAGGTATTTTTCTTCTGCTGCTCGTAGTTCCTGAGCACTACAGTGTGTTGTGGCCCATTTAGATAATGTTCTGATGCAGCTCAGTTTGTGGGTGTTGGGAGGATTGCTCCTGTAGTTGAGTATCTGGTCTGCGTGTTGCTTTCTTGTCGACACTGGTCTGCAGTTCTCCACTGACTGTTCGTTCCACTGTGCCATCTAGGAAGGGGAGTCTGTTGTTGTTCTTCCCATGTTGCAGCACTTATGGGTACTCGCCAAAAGCTGCTAAATGACAAGGAGGGGGGAAAATATCACAATTGTCCAGTCCAAGGTGCTCTCACAAAAAATGGTTCAGGACTTGTTTTTGAAGTAGAGGGATGCAGTCATTGGTAAATCAGACAGGAGATGCTTGTCACAGGGTGAGAAAAACAGTATAATTCTCCAGAACAGGTATGCTTATTAAACAGCTGCAAAACCAACAGAAACATCTAATACACTCTTATTTAGAGGGGACAAGGGAGGTTAATAGTGAGCTGAAACCTTGTTACACGGTACTGTTGTAGAACTGAAAGAGAAATGAATCCAACCATCTGATATTCATTTAATGAAATCTCCCATAGCCAAGCAAATCCATTTTATTACTGTATTTCTGACTGCCTATGATAACAGAAAAAAAAAGTGAACATCTGATAATAGCAGGTCTTGAAACATTTCAACACTAATCAAAAGGAGCAATCCTTAACCCAGTTGCCCAATTTCTATGAATTCCATGTGGCCTTGACTAAACCAGTTCTGTTGGAATAGTACAGAAAGGGCAGAATATGCAACGATAAAATTATATTCTTATTCAGACTGCCTTTGAAAATATTTCACATAATCCCACAAACACCTTGTATATCTAATAAGATGGATTCAGATAGGTTTTGTGGTTGTCACACCTCATTGCAGTTGTTTTGAAAATTGAAGCAACAATGTTGAACAAAGTCTTCTTTCTCCACAGTTGACACAGAAATTGAACATATTGTGAACTGTGATGATGATATTGACAGAATTTTACAGGATGTAAGCTGAAATGAACAACCACGTGACAGCTAAAATTCAGAGAAAGCATGGAACCATTATTTTGGCCGTAAGATCAAGGAGAGGTAATGTAAAAGGTACAATTCAAAAGGGGGTACTGAAACAGAGAGACTGAGGTAAATGTCCCAAACAGTTGAAGACAGCAGGGCAGGTTAAAGTGATTAAGGCAGCCAATGGCATCCTTTGTAAACAGAGGCAAAAAGTGCCAAAGAAGCTATGGAGCAGCACGGTGGCTCAGTGGTTAGCACTGCTACCTCACAGCATGGGGGTTCCAGGTTCGATTCCAGCCTCGGGTGACTGTCTGTGTGGAGTTTGCACATTCTCCCCGTGTCTGCGTGGGTCACCTCCGGGTGAACACAGAACATTACAGCACAGTACAGGCCCTTCGGCCCTCGATGTTGCGCCGCCCTGTCATACTAATCTGAAGCCCATCCCACCTACACTGTTCCATGTATGTCCATTTGCCTGTCCAATGACGACTTAAATGCACTTCAACTTTGCGAATCTACTACCAATGCAGGCAAAGCATTCCATACCCTTACTACTGAGTTTCCTCCCACAGTCAAAAGGTGTGCAGGTCAGGTGAATTGGCCTTGCTAAATTGCCTGTAGCATTAGGTGCATTAGTCAGAAGGAAATGGGTCTGGATGGGTTACTCTTCAGATGGTCAGTGTGGACTGGTTGGGCTGAAGGGCCTGTTTCCACACTGTAGGGAATCTAAACTAAAAAAACACGTGTAAAACATTGGTTAAAACTCAGTTGCAATACTGTGCACCAATCTGGACACCACACTTTAAGAAGAACAGGAGGCTTTATGGTGTAGAATAAAATCATGAAAATGATTCCAGGACTGAGGGACTTCAGTTACATTGACAGATGATTGTTCTCCTTGGAGAAGGGAAGGCTGAGAACTGAGATAAGAGTTGTACAGAATAATAAGGGATCTGAACAGGGAGAAAAATCGGCAGAGTGGTCAAGAACCAGACGGCACTGATCAAAGATGATTGGTAAAAGAACTAGAAGCAATCGGAGGATAGTTTTTTTTAAAAATACAGATAGTGGTTAGTATCTGAAATGCCATTTCTGAAATGTGTGATGGAGGCAGATTCAATCATACTTTCAAAGGGGAATTGGATTAATATCTGAAGAGAAAATATTTGCAGGGCCACACGACTGCTGACTGGAACGAATGAGCTGCACGGACCTAACAGCTCAAATGGTAGTCTACGGTGTTGCAAACAGCGATCAGTTTGAGATCGTGTGACACAATTTAGAGTCTTTTTACTTAGCAATTTTTGCACTAAATCTTCAGCATTAATCAGACAGGAAGTTAGTTTCTGACCTCTTGACAGCATTTTTCTTGGGACTTTCTCCAACTTCTCTTTCTTTTCCTTGTCTTCTTTCTCAGAGCCATCCTTTGAGGGCCTTTCTTCTTCTTTATCAGAAGGGCAAGTGAACTGGAGTTGAATAACATCCTGTAAAATATGGTATAGGTAGAGGTTACTGTCAAACCTTACAGAGCAATACAAGCTAGTTAGTCGGCAGCCAACAGTGAGATACAGTTCTGAGGAAGGGTCACTGGACCAGAAACATTAACTTGGATTTCTCTTCACAGCTGCTACCAGACCTGCTGAGCTTTCTCAACAACTTTTTTGTTTTTGTTTCTGATTTACAGCATCTGCAGTTCTTTCAGGTTTTTTTTTAAAAAAGTGAGATACAATGAATCTCTCCACCAGTAAAAATGACAAGACAGCTTCCCAGATCACATTCATGTTTAGTGCCAGCCCAAGAAACTCGAAACTTTAGGGAATCCACTCACACATCTCTCAGGCAAAGGGGCTGTAGATGACAATCAATAAAAATTTGGTAGCCAAAATCCTTTGGGTTATTTGACCAGAACCTGACAGTGGTGGTGTGCAGCACCAATCCAAGTCAGCAGAAAGATCAGTTATGCTTCATAACAATGGCCAAAACAAATTTTTACTTGATGCATCTACTGGGTTTTGTTTAATATTCATTCATGGGATGAGGACACAACTGACTATCCCAGCATTTATTGCCCAATAGTTAGCAGTCAACCACATTGCTGTGGGTCTGGAGTCACATGTAAGTCAGACCAGGTAAAGATGGCAGTTCCCCTCCCTAATGGACATTAGTCAACCACATGGGTTTTTCTAACAGTTGACAGTGGACTCATGGTCATCATTAGACTCTTAATTCCAAACTTTTATTGAATTTGAATTCAAATTCTATCATCTGCTGTGGCAGGATATGAACTTAGTTCTCCAGAACATGACTTAATAGTCCTGCAATAATACGACTGTTATGGCCCATCAAGATATCACCAAGTTTGTTTCATAACCGACTGTAATTTGATTAGTTACTTCTGACAGTTCTTGACTGGGAGAAGCCACAACCCATTTGTTCTGATGCTCCATGCCAGCAGGTTCTGAGAAATTCAAGTCAAATACATTTTGAATAGCGATGTCCCTTTTTCTTTCATCTTGTAATTCTTTGATTTTCCTCCTCCTCCAATTAATTTCGTTATGCATAATACATCACTTTCGATCCAAGTCTCCCTGACAAACACAGACCCAAATCCCAAGGCGACTGCCGTATGACAGCAGTCCAGTGTGTATGGACAAGGCAATGTACGTATCGACCAAGACCATTAGCAGTATTAATTTGCCTAACATGGTTAATGCAGTGCTTAAAGCCTTTGGCAGAATAGGAAATCAACACTGCATTGATCTGCAAAGTAATGTCATTCTGTTCGGGTCGTTTTTTTCAATAACGATAAACACATGAAGGTTGTACTTTATCTGAATCTCTTTAACGTCAGCTGAACAAAAAAAAGGTTAGGGTGTTAGCGTGAGCAAACGATCACCAAACTAATAAACAAAATGTGAACATTAATGTCCGGAATTGGGAGCCTAACACTGCAGTCACAACAAGTTGGATTAACTAATCTGATCAAAAATATCTGAAGAATACTCATTGCAATGTTCTGAAAAGAACAGAAAACTTGGCTGAGGAAACCAGTGCTCCATCAGGCTTCTATATTAAATAAAAGCAACATGCCATAGGCAAAGTTTCTGGTGATTAAAAAAGCCCAGCGAGTCAGGACATGCTTTGCCTCCCAAGAATCATGACTGGATTAACTCCTGCAGTGTGTACAAGTTGCTGAATGAAGAAATATCATTTTATAACTTTCAGCAGAGGGCAGAGAAACAAGCTCCATTTCCCCTCTGGGGCAGGTCAACTTTTCTTGCGTAACTAGGGTGTTTTCAGCTTGTATGTGATCATGGAGAACCTTGTGGTATGAACAGGCAGCAGGTCAATGCCTCCATCATTACCCGATGGGATCAAAGGTCCAGATAGACAGTAATTCCCGGCAAGCCAGCAGCATCACTCAAGCTCTTGGAATGGACACCTGCAGCTAAATATTCTGGCTCTTCTGCCCTCCTTGGCCAGACATGTTTCCACTATTCTCCAGCCTCCTTTACCCATGCCCATCATACTCAAGCATCCTTCTCTTTCTCACTCACACCTCATGCAGCTTACTCACTACTGCCACCTTCTCTCAATCACAGCATGGCACAGACAATTGTCACCCTTTCCAACCCAAAAAAAGAGGGCAAAGTAGCAGCTGTTCACTGCAAAGTCCAGCGAGTAGAGTTCCTCACCTGCTGCACACCTCTGATATAGCCAGGAATCAGAAGGCATTTACTGCTTGCTCGTAGAGAACTTAGTTGTCAAGAGTATCATAATTCTGGCTAACTGGCATTTTAATGAGCATGCACATGTATATAAAAAGGCTTCATAATGCTTGTTGTCAGGAAGCTTGACCCACCTTTATAGTTCTGAGAATTTAATTGCTAACCTGATTTTTGGTTCCCCACCCACTTTGCTCGCTGCACCTGGGAGTGGTGCAACATTGTGCCCTTTTAGTCGATTCATGGAAGGGTCTTCTACTTTGTACATTCAACCTCCTTCAAACGGTGTTTCTCCTTTAGGTTTACCTGGATTTCCTGAGGACCATCACATGTGAACGGGTGAGAAGACTCTTCACACACAGCAAGGCTTCGTACCAATTTTAACTTGGAATTGGACTGAAAGGAATAAGAAAAGAATCCTTTCAAAGGTACTGAGAGAACACTGGAAAATCTGAGGCATGCCCTGCTTTTGGTAACCCTGGCTGCTGCTTTTCTCCTACTCATAGCTTTTTTTTAATTCACGGAATGTGGTCATCACTGCCAAGACCTGCATTTATAAGCCAGCCCTAATGACCCGAGAGAAGGTAGTAGTGAACCACTTTCCTGGACCACTGAAGTCGATATAAAATGGATACATGCACATTGCTTTTAAGTAAATAGTTCCAAGACTTCAACCAAGTGAAAATGAAAGATGGAGACACATTTCAAAGTAAAAATGGATATGATTTGAAGGGGAATTTGCAGGTGATGGTGTACCCCATGCATCTGCTGTCCTTATCTAAGCAATTATGATGTTTCAGAGAGTTTTAACACACTGAAAAGCTCATCTGTGATTTTGGTTCTCAGTATAGTATTAGCACCACACGATGCACTTAACCACTGGGCCAGCATTAATATGAAATCTAACAGGTCATTTACAAATGTCACTCAACAGCTAACACAGATAATATTCACAATGGCTCCCTGGCTGTCAGCTCCTTTCAGGGCTCCTCACTATGTGCTTCTGTCTTTAGTCACTTGGTGTTGTGGTTCTGTTCACCGAGCTGGGAATTTGTGTTGCAGACGTTTCGTCCCCTGTCTAGGTGACATCCTCAGTGCTTGGGAGCCTCCTGTGAAGCGCTTCTGTGATGTTTCCTCCGGCATTTATAGTGATTTGTACCTGCCGCTTCCGGTTGTCAGTTCCAACTGTCCATTGCAGTGGCCGATATATTGGGTCCAGGTCGATGTGCTTATTGATTGAATCTGTGAATGAGTGCCATGCCTCTAGAAATTCCCTGGCTGTTCTCTGTTTGGCTTGTCCTATAATAGTAGTGTTGTCCCAGTTGAACTCATGTTGCTTGTCATGAGTGTGTGGCTACGAAGGATAGTTGGTCGTGTCGTTTCGTGGCTCGTTGGTGTTCATGGATGCGGATCATTAGCTGTCTTCCTGTTTGTCCTATGTAGTGTTTTGTGCAGTCCTTGCATGGGATTTTGTACACTACGTTGGTTTTGCTCATGCTGGGTATCGGGTCCTTCGTCCTGGTGAGTTGTTGTCGGAGAGTGGCTGTTGGTTTGTGTGCTGTTATGAGTCCTAGTGGTCGCAGTAGTCTGGCTGTCAGTTCTGAAATGCTCTTGATGTATGGCAGTGTAGCTAGTCCTTTGGGTTGTGGCATGTCCTCATTCCGTTGTCTTTCCCTTCGGCATCTGTTGATGAAATTGCGGGGGTATCCGTTTTTGGCGAATACATTGTAGAGGTGTTCTTCTTCCTCTTTTTGCAGTTCTGGTGGGCTGCAGTGTGTTGTGGCCCTTTTGAACAGTGTCTTGATGCAACTTCTTTTGTGTGTGTTGGGATGGTTGCTTTCGTAGTTCAGGGCTTGGTCTGTGTGTGTGGCTTTCCTGTGTACCTTTGTGGAGAAAGTGAGGTCTGCAGATGCTGGAGATCAGAGCTGAAAATGTGTTGCTGGAAAAGCGCAGCAGGTCAGGCAGCATCCAGGGAACAGGAGAATCGACGTTTCGGGCATAAGCCCTTCTTCAGGGCTTTGTGTACCTTTGTGGTGAATTCTCCATTCGGTGTTCTCTGTACCATCACGCCTAGAAATGGGAGTTGGTTGTCCTTTTCTTCCTCTTTAGTGAATCGGATTCCTATGAGTGTGGCGTTGATGATCCGGTGTGTGTTCTCCATTTCTGTGTTTTTAATGATTACAAAGGTGTCATCCACATATCTGACCCAGAGTTTGGGTTGAATTTGCGGTAAGACTGTTTGTTCTAATCTTTGCATTACCACTTCTGCACATCGACCTGGACCCAATATACCGACCACTGCAGCGGACAGCTGGAACTGACAATCGGAAGCGGTAGATTCAAATCACTATAAATGCCGGAGGAAACATCACAGAAGCGCATCACAGGAGGCTCCCAAGCACTGAGGATGTCACCTAGACAGGGGACAAAACGTCTGCAACAAATTCCCAGCTTGGCGAACAGAACCACAACAACGAGCACCCGAACTACAAATCTTCTCACAAACTTTGTCACTTGGTACTACAGAACTCAAGTATTGCTGAAAAAAAGCTTTCTACTTTGACCTCATTAGGATAGAGGTAAGAATAAACTCTGATCACTTTACAACCCTTTCCCCGTTGCTGCTATTCCTAGCTAAGCCTGCGAGTGGCCAACTGGCTCTACTGTTTTTTGACCTTCACTTAGTCTGTTCATCATCAGAAATTCAATCCCTGGGCCAAACTTATTTACCTGCCACTTCTGGACCTTTGTGCCTTGCACTTCACCATTAGCTTTCTGACCTGTATCTGATTCTATAGACATCTTCATTACCATATAAATCCTTCTATCAGTGTGTTTTCCAATACTCTACTCTTCAAACTGCTTCTGGACTTTACTGAACAATAGTTTGTCAGTCCACCATGCTGACTCCACCTTACTTCTGTCAACTTTACCACACAACAGGACCCTGAATTTAACTCTGGATTCGTTCTTATTGCCTGCACTGCTTTCCAATTACCATGATTTACACACCTTAATGGTTGCTGTGCAACCAGGTCTATGCAACTTAAGTTTGCCCAACAATTCATGTACACCTTTGTCTACCACTCTGCATCAGGTTCATTTCAGCATTTCTTTCCCTTTTCAGAAAAAAAAGCTTCTCCTTTGTATCCTCCTAGACCCTCTCTTCGACCTTCATACCTCCTTTGATTTTTGTACTCTCAGAATCCTCCCAGTTTCCTACTCCAACCCTTCAGTACTCTTTGACCTTCTTGCTCTCTTGGTACTGTACCAGGGTTGATACCAACTTCAATAAACCTACAGCTTCCCTCTTTAATGTCTTTGTTCATTCATTTTATTAATTAAGTAAATAAAATTGGACACGTCAAAGATATTGCCCACTATTCAATGAAATCATTGTTGATCTGATAATCCTCAACTCCACTTCATACCTTTTCCCCATAGCCCCCAACTCCCTTACTGAGTAAGCTGCAAAACTGCCCCAAGTAAACCTGACTGCACAAGATATTCTGTTTCAAACTCTTCTGCTCACAGCTAAAATTGACTTGGAAAGAAATGGGCACATGTGGGTAGGGGGAAGAGTTTCTGCATTATTTTGTCCAGAAATCAATCAAGGGAATACATAGCTTCAGGACAGGGATACAAAACCTGGATGCTCAAAATTTGAAATAAAAACAAAAAAATGCTGGATACTTAGTAGGTCAGGGAGCATCTGTGGACAGAGTGAGTGAATACTTTAGGTCAATAATGACACTTCATCAGATGGCTCATCATTAGCTGAAACATTAACTCTGCTTCCCTTTCTACAGGCACTGTCTCATCTGCTGAGTAGATCCAGCATTTTCTGTTTATATTTCAGAACAAGGTGGGTATAACTGACAGGAATCTGGATGGTGGGGCTTTAGGTAGAGATGAATAAGACAGCCCTGAAAACATTGGCTTGGTCCAACAAGAACAACATACTCTTTCTTGTGAACTTAGGGAGGACAGCCACCATGCAACCCAAGGAACTGGGGCTCAGAATACTATAGGGGAAGAACAGGGAAACAGTTAAATAGAAGTGCGCCAATAATTGGAGGGTAACTCTATAACCTACAGTTTGGAGGATACACAGCATCCTCCAAAGGCAAGAAAGAGAACCCTGAAAGGGTACTGCCTACCTGGTACCACAGTAAAACCTCTCTCATGACAGCCAGATAGGAACTTAGAAAGGGAAAGTGCAAGTCCAACTGTTGTGAAACAAATGATCGGGAGGTGGTCCTGCTGAAAAGTATCAGAAATTAAGGTCTAAGATACAAGAATAACATAACAGCACACACTGATTGCATGGCAATTAATACATTGAGAAAATGGGGATCTAAGAAGACGCCTAAACATAAAATGAGAAGAAATCCTATTAAAAGGAGTTAAATGTCTGTACAGCAATGTGCAGAGTATCTATAATAAAGCAGGGGAATTCGAGGCAGTCATACACGGGAAGGAATACGGAGACATGGCTGCAGAAAAATCAGAACTGGGAATTAAACATTGCAAGTTATAGCATATTTAGGAAAGAGTGAGGAATAAGTGGAATAGTGTACTTATTAGGAACAGTATAATAGAAGTAGAAAAAACAGAGATGTAGCTATCATGAAGCCAAAAACAAAACCCATATGGGTAGAGATGCAAGATAATCATGGATCAATCACAGTTATAGTTGTAGTCCATAGACCACCTGATAGCAGAAGGGAGAGGAATACATTTATTTTAAAAACAAGAAATTGAGAGAGATTTCAATTCCACTGATGTGAATTAGACAGAAGAGATCGGTAAAGGGGGTAAGAAAATTAACTTGTAAAGGTGTACAGGATTCCTTTCTAACCTAGAAACCCCAACTGGGGTAGATTCACAGCTGGACGTGGTATTGGGAAATTAATTAAAGCAGCTGTAAAAGTAGGAGAACATACAGGCAGCAGTGACCATAATATTATACACTAAGTCAACAGGTTGGAAAAAAGCTGTATTTGAAGGACCTGCTAGGACTTGTGAAAATTAAATGGCAAACAACAATGTAAATCAGCAATAGGATCAGCCAGATCGGTGTTTAACAGAGAGCAGCAACATTATAATCTGCTGAAAGAAACTAAACACTAGAGGAATTCCATGAATGAATAAAGAAAGAAGCAGTCAACTAAAGCTTCAATAAAGGGCATATATGAAGTCCATATAGAGTGCAGGGTAAGAGACCAAAATGAAGGGATGAGGAAAAAAAACATTAAGATGCAAACAATTTAAAAAGGCAAAGTGAAACGTGAAATTAAATTATCAAAGAATATAAAGTAAAATAATAAAGACTTTACAGACACATAAACGTTTAAAAAAAAAAGTGATGAGAATTAGATCATGAAGTGTGTGGCAGGGTACAAGTAAGCACACCACTGAATTTAAAAACAAGAATGTACTGGATGATCCAAATGTATTCAAACTGGAATAAAACCCTGGTACAAATGGATTGAATCCATATATAGAAGGCATTCCTGGATGAACACAATGCATGGTTGCTCGCAGTTGCCAGTATCAGCAAACATTGCCCATATTTAAACAGAATCCACAGGACAGATACTGGAAGCATGACTCCTCTGATTAAAATGATTACTTCAGAAAACTTCCACTGTCAGAGGGATGGAAGGTACTCAAGAATCGGATAGAACATGCTCAGGAAATTACAGACCAGTCAGTTTAACGTCAGTAAATAGGACAAACAATGGACAGGTCTGTCAGCATCTGTGGAGAGAAATCAGAGTTAATGCTTATGGTCCAGTGACTCTTCCTTAAAAGCTGAGGAACCTGAAATGTTAACTCTGATTTCTCTCCACAGATGCTGCCAGATCTGCTGAGCTTTTCCAGCAATTTCTGTTATTGCTGCTGATTTACAGCACCCATGGTTCTTCCAGTTTTTTTATTAGGAAAAATAATGGAATCCTTACTAAAAGGGAGAATAAAGGAACATCTAGAAATAAATATAACGATGAACAGATAACATGAAGTTCAAAAGGAAAAGTCTTGCTTGTCCAATATTCCTGAACCTTTTCAGGTGGTAATGGAGAGTAGACAATGGTTAAGCAGCAAGTATAATTTATCTGGATTTCCCAAAGGGCCTTCAATAAAGTGTCCCTCAAAAGGCGAATGAATAAACTCAAATGGAGAGTAGGGCAGAATAGGTTGCAAGCTGGTTTCAAGACAGAAAGCAGAAACCCGGAGTTAAGGATAGTCATTCAGAGTGGCAGAAGGTAAGATATGGTGTTCCTTATGGATTAGGGCTAGGATCACTGCTAGTCACAGTTTACATTAATGACTTGAACTTCTAACATGGTCTAACAGTTAAATATGAAGTAGTACATTTTTCAGAGGAAGAATGGGGGGGGGGGTCACTTATTACTTGGATTATGCAAGAGAACACAGAACAGAGAACAGCGCATGTTATGCTGACCTTTTATCCAAGACTAACCGACACACCCTTCATTGTACTATCTCCCACTGCCCATCCAAAGGTCACTTAAAAGGTCCCTAAAGTCTCTGACTCTAGTACCATTGCTGGCAGTGCATTCCATGCACCCACCACTCTGCGTAAAAAACTACCTCTAATATCTCCCCGAAACCTTCCTTGAATCAATTGAAAATTATACCCCCATGTGATAGCCATTTGTGCCCTGGGAAAAAGTCTCTGGATATCCACTCTACCTAGTCCACTCATCATCTTGTACACCTCTTTCAAGTCACCTCTCATCCTTCTTTGCTCCAATGAGAAAAGCCCTAGCTCCTTCAACCTTTCTACATAAGACATGCCCTCCAGTCCAGGCAGCATCCTGGTAAATCTCCTCTGCACCCTCTCGAAAGCTTCCACATCCTTATCATATTGAGATGACCATAACTGAACACAATCTCCCAAGTGTGGTCTAACCAGGGCATAACTTCACAGCTCTGAAACTTAATCCCCCTGCTAATGAAGGCCAACACACCATATGCCACCTTAACAACCCTAACAACTTGGGTGGCAACTTTGAGGGATCTATGGACACAGACCCCTCTGTTCCTCCACACTGCCAAGTATCCTGTCTTTAACCCTGTATTATGCATTCAAGTTCAACCTTCCAAAGTGAATCACTTCACGCTTTTCCAGGGTTGAATTCCACCTGCTCTTATCAGCCCAGTTCTGCATCCTGTCAATGTCCCATTGCACCCCAGAACAGCTCTCCACACTATCCACAACTCCACCAACCTTTGTGACATCGGCAAACTTACTAACCCACCCTTCCACTTCCTCATCCGACTCATTTATAAAAATCACAGAGCAGAGGTCCCAGAACCGATCCCTGCGGAGCACCACTGGTCACCGAGCTCCAGGCTGAATACTTTCCAGCTACCACCACCCTCTGTCTTCAATGGGCCAGCCAATTCTGTATCCTATGCCTCCTTACTTTGAATCAGCCTACCATGGGGAACTTTATCAAACGCCATGGTAAACTCCATGTACACCACATCCACTGCCCTATCTTCAATGTATTTTGTCACATCCTCAAAGAATTCAATAAGGTTTGGGAGGCATGGCCTGTCCCTCACAAAGCAATGCTGACTCTCTCGAATCAAACTATAATTTTCCTAATAATCATAAATCCTGTCTCTCAGAATCCTCTGCAATACTTTGCCCACCGCTGATCTATGACTGACTGGTCTGTAATTCTTAGGATTATCCTTATTCCCTTGTTCAAGAAAGGGAATAACATTTGCCACCCTACAATCATGCAGCACAACTCCAGTGGACAATGAGGGCGCAAAAAACGTCGCCGAAGGCGCAGCAATCTCTTCCCTCACTTCCTATGGTAAGCTTGAGTATATCCCGTCTGGCCCAGGGAGTTATCTATCCTTACGATTGTCAGAATTTTCAGCACATCCTCCTTAATATTAACCTGTTCAAGCATGTCAGCCTGTTTCACACTGTCCTCACAAACAAGGTCCCTCTCACTCGTGGATACTGAAGCAAAGTATTCATTAAGGACCTCCCCTACTTCCTCCAACTCCAAGCGCAAGTCCCCTCCATTATCCCTGATTGCCCCTCCCCTCACTCTGGCCACCCTCTTGTTCCTCACATAAGTGTAGAATGCCTTAGAGTTTTCCTTAATCCTACCTGCCAAGGCTTTCTCATGCTCCCTTCTAGCTCTTCTAAGTCCATTCTTCAGTTCTTTACTGGCTATCTTGTAACACTCTAAAGCCCTATCTGATCCTTGCTCCCTCAACCTTAAGTAAGGTTCCTTCTTCCTCTTGACTAGATGTTCCACATCCCTGGTCACTCAAGATTCCTTCACCCTCCCATCCCTTCCTTTCCTCAGTGGGACAAAACCTATCCAGCACTGGCAGCAAGTGCTCCCTAAACAACCTCCGCATTTCTGTCGTGCATTTCCTTGAGAATAACTGTTCCCAATTTAGGTGCCCCTGTTCCTGCCTAATAACGTTGTAATTCTCCCTCCCCCAATTAAATATTTCCCATACCATCTGCTCCTATCCCTCTCCATGACGATAGTAAAAGGTCAGGGAGTTGTGATCACTCTCACTGAAATGCTCTCCCACAGAGAGATCTGACACCTGGCATGGTTCATTGCCAAGCACCAAATCCAATATGGCCTCAGGTACCCTTCCTGAACACATCTGACAAAAAACTGCTCCATCCAAACTATTTGAACTAAGGAGGTTCCAATCAATATTTGGGAAGTTAAAGTCACCCATGACAACAACTCTGTCACTTTTGCACTTTTCCAAACTCTGCCTCCCAATCCGCTCCTGTGTCTCTGTTGCTATCAGCTGGTCTATGGAAACCTCCCAATAAAGTGACTGCTCCTTTCCTGTTTCTGACTTCCACCCATAATGACTCAATAGACAAACCCTCCTCAATGACCTTTTCTACAGCTGTCATACCATCCCTGATTAGCAATGTCACTCCTCCACCTCTTTTACCCCTGCTTCTCAACCCCGCCCGATTCCTTTTGAAACATCTAATCCCCGGAACATCCAACAACCATTCCTGCCCCTGTGATATCCAACTCTCCGTAATGCCACAACATCATAGCTCCAAGTACTGATCCATACTCGCTTTATCACGCTTATTCCTGTTACTTCTTGCATTAAAAATAGACACACTTCAACCCATCACACTGACTGCAACTTTGCCCTATCAAGTGCCTATCCCTCCTCTCAGACTCACTGCACACTGTATCTGGCTGTTCACTACCTACTCCCATTATCTGATCTGTAGCTCAGGCTCCCACTCCCCTGACAATCCAGTTGAAACCCTCCTGAAGAGCTCTAGCAAATCTCCCGCCCAGGATGTTGGTATCCCTCCAGTTCAGGAGCAACCCATCCTCCTTTTACAGGTCCCACCTTCCCCAGAAAGTATCCTAATGATCCACATATCTGAAGCCCTCCCTCCTACACCAGCCCTGCAGCCACGTGTTCATTTGCGCTCGTTCACTATTCCTTGCCTCATTAGCACATGGCACCAGTAGCAATCCTGAGATTACTACACTGCTCATCTTGCTTTCTAGCTTCCAACCTAACTCCCTATATTCTCTTTTCAGGCCCTCATCCCTTTTCCTAAATATGTCATTGGTACCAATATGTATCACGACTTCTCGCTGCTCACCCTCCCCCTTTAGACTCGATCCGAGATATCCCTGACCCTGGCACTCAAGAGGCAACATACCATGCAGGAGTCTCGTTCATGACCACAGAATCTCCTGTTTCATCCTCTCACAATTGAATCTCCCATCACTAGCCCTCTCCTATACTTCTACTTTCCCTTCAGAGCCAATCTCAGTGCCAGAAACCTGGCCACTGTGGCTTTTCCCTGTTATACACCAGTCACTAAAAGTTATGCCAGAAGTCAATACAGCAATAAGAAAAAAAAACAAGGTGTGCACTAGACATTTTCCTACAGGAACATAACTAAAATACAGGCAAGCCTGGGTAGTCACCAAGAAATCCAATAGGGAATTAAAGAGAAACTTCTGCACCCCAAAAAATGACAAAACGTGGAACTCACTCACACAGGGAGTGGCTAAAGTGTATAGTACAGATCCATTTGAGGGGAAGCTACTAGATAAGCAGATGAGGGAGAAAGGAATAGAGAGTGATAATGGGAGAGTGACATGAGGAAAGATGGGAGAAGGCTTAATCAGAACACAAATACAAGAATGGACTGAACGTGAAGAAACTTTTTTTTGACAAGTTCACTCACAGGACATGGATAACGCTGGCTAGGTCAGCATTTATTGCCCAATATAAATTGCCCCGAAGAAGTTGACGATGAGTTTCCTTTTTGAACCACTGCAGCCTACTCCTATAAAATTGTATCTTGCCCACCCACCAAAATGAAACTGTCAATATGCACTAATTTCCAGAAAGCTGCAATTCAGATTTTTAAGAACACGGAACTTTGTGGGTGCCCAACTCAATGAAGCCTAGATTGATCAAATTTTTCTATTCGTTTTGAGCACAATCTGACCTTGGATCGCTTCCTCGAGTGCCCATGGTTTTGTGTTCTTCGCTGCAATGAAATAGAAACCATGTTAGCAAATTAGGAAACTCTTGTTAGGTTTATCAATGGTAAAAGCTCAGTATCAAGAACTGCGTTTCTGCTCTCTACCTCAACTATTACCATTCTGTTTCATAGTATAAAAGTGAGCATTCCGATAAATATCTGTGGGTCAGGATCATTGAGCCAGGTCACTACTTTCATACAGCTGTTGGCTGGGGCCTATTCATCCTGTCTGCAGGGGAATGTAATGCAGAATGAAAACAACATCTAATGAAAGAGATAAAAATATGTCAAAGACTAAATTTGTTTTGTATTTCAAAACACATGCAATATTGCATGAAGTGCTATTCACCACATTCAGAATTTGTTTATTACTATCCTAAAAGTGCTACTAGGGTACAGCTTCCACTTTGGGAAACTGTCAGTTTTCTAGAGAGATGGGTCACGTTTCGCTGTTATTTACATAATCGTGAACATGAGCATAAAATCAACCAGTTTATGAATTACCAGTAGACCATTCCAGTTTAGGATAGCTGGTCAGCATGGACGACTTGGACCGAAAGGTCAGTTTCCGTAGTGTACATTTCTATGACCATAAACCAACACAATAAAGTAATATTATAGAATACAATTGGTGGTCCCCCCCGCACTTGAATTTAAAAAGCATCCCAAAATACATTCAAGAAGGGGACCGTGGCACTGTTTCATTAATGCAGTTGAAAATGGATTCAATTGCAAAAAATGTATTTAATCCAAGTTGCCAGTCCACCATCTGTAACTTGATTTTATGCAACCGAAGGTTACTTTTAAACTAGTAAATAGTTATTTTCAATAAGAATACACTGGTTAGTTTATTAAATAGTTAAGAACATTTAAGAGGCAATGAGAAGTGTTTTCAAATCTGAAGCAAACAGCTTCATTCAAGAGCTTTGTTATAAAGGCTGCACTGGGTGCGATTAACAGAAACTGATCAACGATTAATACAATCTGAAAAGAGACAGTTTTATGGTAGTGCAAGTTTCCAGTACAAATACGTTTGAAAACAGTGTAAATCACTACAGAAACTTGACTTCTACTAGATATAATTTAGACTTGAAATTGGGAGAAACTGTTCCCATTGTTGGAAAGTGAAGCAGAGAAAGCAACAGAGACAGGAGGAGAAACCTTTTCAGGCAGCAGGTGGTTAGGATCTGGAATATACTTCCTGAGGTTGGGGGCCAATTGAGGTTTTCAAGATGGAATTGGGTCATTAACTGAAAAGAAACATTCATAGGTCTGCAGGGAAAAGGTGGAGGGTGGCACTAGGTGAATTGCTCCTCGAGAGCGCCTGCATGGACACAATGGACCAAACAACTTCCTTCTGTGCTGTATTAAATCGATGATTCTCTGATCTTCTCCACTGATTTGGCTAAAACCAAGTGCAACTTAGCAGAACTTTAACCCTGCTGTATATACCCCTGCATCATCAAACCTAGATTCAAACAGACAATGCCAGGTAGAAAAACTTTCGAGGATTGAAACGTGTGTTAAGGAATAAATAACATTCATAACTTTTGTACTCAGAACTCATGCTCAACAACAAGCACTCCGAGGTCACATGTGCCACAGGTTAGGTGCAGAGTAATCCTCACTCCATTCTGCTATTACAATGTGACTGAATTTATTTCTTGAGGCACCTCTGATTAAGAATGACAATTTTACACTGAGCTTTTTCACTATGGTCCGTTGTCAGTAGTGTCTGTTAAGCAAATTCATACTCATTTCATCAAACAGTCCTACAGCCAGAAGGGACAAAGGTACTTGCCCATTAGTATAAGCCCTGCCCCAGAGGGGAAATTACAACATTAACTCACTGCATCATCAGGATATTTGTCTGACTCTACCTGGTCATTCAGCGACAGAAGTGTTCATAAGGGCTATATAGTACATATTATGAAAGCCACAAAGAATTTTTATCAAAGCGGCTTAAGGGAACAGAATAGACACAAATACCATGATTATTTCACTTAGCCCCAAGCTTCTCACCTGGAAATCCAGCTGCGCATTTGGGTCTTCACCATCTTTTTCCACCTCCTCTTTGCTGGATGTTCTGAATGCAGATTTATTTTTAATTAAAGATTCTTCCACCAATTTCTTCTCAGATTCCTTCATGATTTCCAACGTTTCTTGAGTGTTATTACTATTGGACATCTTCAGGATGCGAAAATGATTAAGTGTGTGCGAGACAGCAAAAACCTGGAATGGATACCCAAACATGCTTATTGGAATAATACAAACATCAAGATTAAGTTCATGCTTTGTCTCTTGCAAAGCATGCTTATTTTAAAATATTCACATGTCCTTTTACAATATACTAAATCAGTAGGCAACAGCCATCACTGATTAATAACTAGTTGCAGTTTTCCTCTGGGACATATTTACATCAATATAATTTTAAAAACCAATTTTAAACTGAGCTGCACCATACATTGTTGTTAGCGGATGGCACCACTCGTCTCCAAATCAGAATGGTATAGATTGAACCTCCATTTTAGAGATAATAACATTTACACATTCTGTGATGGCTTGTGGAACAGCCATCACAAAATGGCATTGTACAATTATCAGTGCACAATTCCTAGTGAAGTTGTGACAAAGGTTTGGGGTTTGAAGGTCTGGGTTCATTTCAACGAGGATAACATAAGATTGGATTTAGAGTTAGTATAAGTGCCAGAGAATAATAGATAACAGGTTTCTCCCACTGAAGTATGACAGTATTAGAAGCAGATAAACCATCTTGCAGTTGGAACAGGTATCTTTGATGGAGTTAGAGGATATAACAAAAGTCAGACAGCTAGAATTGGCAAATCAATTAGAGGTGGAATTTGCTGCTAGTGATAATTGAAATATCGGCAAAGCATCTGGGATTGACGGAAATACGAGAGTGGTTAGGTACAAAAAGTGGTGAGTCATTAGAGTTAGCATGGATTCAATCACAGCTAGAATATGAGAAAAGCACAGCTCAAAATAGAAAGAGCTTTGGAATCAAAGAGTGCAAAAGGAAATTAAAAAGCAAAAGTTGGAGATAAGACAACTTGAACCTGAATTTCAGAGAGAAAGGGAAAAAGAGGAGAGAAATAGGGCATACTGGCTTAAAAGAATGCAGTTTAAAAAGACTAAAATGCCAAAGCAAGCTGTGATGGGAAAATTTCGAGTCATAATTGAAATTTTTTGGAGGGAAACGCTCAAGCTTGTACTGATTCTACCAAAAGTTGAGGAAAGGGATGGGAAGACATTGTTTATGTCTTTTGAGAAAATAGCAGAATAAATTAAGTGGCCAAAGCAAGTCTGGACATTACACATGCAAAGCAAGGTGAAAGACAGAGCACATGAAATTTATGCATCATTGTCAGATTAGGATTCTAAAGAAGCATGATATGGTAAAAAGGGCTATTCTGGGGGGGTACGAGTTAGTTCCTGAATCATGCAGGCAAAGGTTCAGAAATTTAAGGAAGCAGCTTGGGAAGCTGACACTGAATTTGAAAGGGTAAGGCAAAGTAACTTTGACAGGATGGGGTGGGGAGACAGAACACAGGCATTAGGAGTAAATACTATATATGAAGTTCTCAGAGAAATCATTCTCCTAGATTAAATTTAAAAATTCACCACCTTTTATAATTAGAACCCACATTGAAAGCCAGAAGATTGGAACTGCTGGACAGACACCAATAATGGCTAACAATTAAAGAGCTGATCCATAAAACTAAGCGTTTTTTTCTGTTACCCACAAACTTGAGAAGGATCGAGGATGGGGACGTGAAAGGAAGGCAAGTAACAAGGGTAAAATGATGGACAGCTGGGAATGGCCTATAATCCCTCCTCACCCCAGATGAGAAAGGAAGACACAGAGGCCTGGAAGTAAAAGTTGAAGACCTAATTGTGTGCAGTGTAAGAAAATGAGACACCTTCTTTCAGAGTTGTGGAAACCCATGGGAGTGAGTCAGGTTCACGAGAGTGCATCCGTTAAAGGAACTCAAAAGGAAAATACCATGGATCTTATTGTTGTTGTTTTAACTACAACAATGATCTTCGAGGTAAACACTCCTGGTAATGCAGCAGAGGTGAATATGCTCGATGAGAGATAGAAAGGGCTTTGGTAAAATGATATGATGACCCTTTTCTCTTCAAACGATGCTGCTAAACTCAACTATATTCAGGTACACAGGAGCTGTTGATGAAGAATGGATAATTGCTCCATAAGACAATTGTACTGCTCAAATATCCTAAGGAAACATTGCGAGTAGAACATGAAATGCCGATGTCAGAACATGTGGGAATACAGAAATCTCAAGCATCAATGAACAGCCACTTTACCTTACCAAGACTTAAAGTATGCAGTTCAGTTCTGTAAAACAAGCCATAAATGTCAGGTCATAGGAAACCTCAACTTTTTTTTTATTATTCATTCATGGGATGTGGATATCACTGGCTGGCCAGCATTTATTGCTAGTTTCTAGCTGCCCGAGGTGATGATGAGCTGCCTTCTTCAACCACTGCAGATAACATTCTGTCGGTTGACCCACAATGTCCTTAGAGAGGGAACTCCAGGATTTTGATCCAGTGACGAAAAAGGAAGGGCAATATATTTCCAAGTCAGGGTGGTGAGGGGCTTGGAGGGGAACTTGTAGTTGGTGGTACTCCTATGAACCTGCTGCCCTTGTCCTTCTAGATGGAAGCAGTCATGGATTTGGAAGGTGCTGTCTGGGATCTTTGGGGAATGTCTGCAGTGCATCTTGTTGATGGTGCACACTGCTGCTACTGAGTGGTGGAGGTAGTGGATGCCTGTGGCTGTGGTGCCAACCGTCTTCAGTGTTATTGAAGCTGCACCCATCCAGGCAAGTGGGGAGTAATCAAACTGGCACCTTTAACACCACACCAGTTTTTGAAGAACCATTCAGTTGACAGTTGATAGAGTGGATAGAACCCTTACTGAAAACTGGAAACACCAAGATATCCTTACAGTTATGGAGATGACAACCCAATCTCCAGAAACTATTCCTTTAAGGTTAATTACAGCTAAGGTAATGGTGGGGGAAAAAAATCAGTTTTTTTAAAAACTCATTATGGACTATCAACTGAAATACAATCAGACCTTGTTTTTAAACTTTGTCTAAACATTTTCAAGACAATGATTAATTTGGACATAAAAGAGTTGAAGTCGACTGCCTATCTTCTGCAAACACCGGGAACTTTGGAAAGATACCATCAGATTCTCAAAACAATGGATTTAGATCTCTAGTCACAGGCATACACAGGATGGGACAAAGGGTTAGATTTCTTACTCTGCAAGCAGAGATTCCCCAAACTGGTTTAGTCCATTCAAATTGATGTATGGTAATGAGATAAGAGTTTTGGTAAAAATTGACTGAGGAGAAGTTCTTACGGCAAAACAATGTTTCTAGAGAGACTCACAGGAGCATTTAAAAAACATCTCAGGCAAAGTGAAAGAGCAGGCAACAAACATGCTATGACTGAAATGTTTCAAACAGGAGACCAAGTATTTGCCTTTATTAGGCAAATCTCTCAAACAGAGATCAGTTGCCCATACAAAGGCAGTCAAGAGGGTTAGTAAAGTGTTTATCTCGTCAATACTCCTAACCACAGGAAGGGGGAAAAAAAATCACTTGTGTTACCTTAACACATTAAAGCAATATCATCATAGGGAGGAACAAGCAAGTGTGTCGAGGGGTCAGAGAGGCACTGGACTGAGGTAGGAGGAAGGAAAGAGATTCACTTTGTGAACTAACTAAAAATTTGACTAGCCAATATGAAAATCCTGGGACAGTTAGAGAATGTATTTTTACACTTGGAGGAAGAACAACAAGAAGTTGAAGGAAATCTATAAAGATACACCTGGAGGTACAATGCTAACCCAAGTGTGGTGTGGATCTAGGGGAATCCATACCAATAAAACAACATCTTTATTCCATAAGCCCACAAAAAGCAAGTGCACGTGGAAACAGAGATTCAGTGCATGCTAGAAAATGTTTAGCTCAGTTGGCTGGATTGTTGTTTTACAGTGTGATGCCAATAGGTTAGGTTCAATTCCCATCACTGGTTTGAGGTTCCCATGATGGACTCTCCTTCTCAACCTCTTCCCTCACCTGAGGTCTAGTGATCCTCAGGTTAAATCACCACCAGTCACTTCTCTCTAATGAGAGAGCAGCCCCTATGGTCTGGTAAGAGTATGGCGACACAACAATGAATAGAGAAAACCACTTACTGAACCTATACAAAACAGTTGAAATTTATCAGTGGTGTTTGTTGATAAATCAGATGGATTATGCAGTCAGTCAACAGATTCATACCCAATTCTTTGGTTAGAACACTATCATTACAAAGAAATGAAGCACTGTGAACCCTAAGGTTGAAGAGGAACTGGCAATTACCCTTAACATCAAAAGCTAAGAAGATGTAGCCTTTGTTACATCAAATGGGTTAGATCAATGTCAAGTGATGCTGTTTGGGTGCAAAAACGCCTCAGCTACATTCCAAAATCCCCAAAAGTCAACTGCATCACTGTGGAGTTGATTTAAACTATGTAATATACTGTAACCCCTGGTAAGAACATGTAAAGTACCTAGAATACTGGTTTAAACAAGTATAGTTAATTATAATAAATCTTGTCAAGACTAATTTGCAAAAGAAAGGGTAACTCATCCAGAATATATCATAGAGTGAGCATGAACATGTGGATTTAAAAAGGAAATTTGTACCTAACTTTAGCACAATAGCTGTGCCTTTAAAAGATTTGTTATGAAAACAGGCAAAGGAGGACTGATCAGCAGAGGGTCAAAGCAGTGGCTGAGAAGCCGACAGCAATCCTAATAAATGAACCACTGTTGGCCACCCCTGACTTTACAAAAGCTTTTAAAATGGCAATTGATGCGAGTGACTTGGGAGGAGGTACGGTTTTATTATACGATGATGTATTGGGAAGAGAGTAGACACAGGGCGCCATTTTAAGAAACTGAACCAATATTGAAGTAGTACTCTTCAGTGGAAAAGGAATGTTGGGATTATTCTTCGCTCTTCAATGTTTTGAAGCCAATGTCCATCATGTTTGCAAAGGAACACATATTTTTAATCAACCTATTTGGTCATGTTATAACACTCGCAGGTCAAGTGGGACTTGAAGTTGGATCTGAAACACTGATGTATACTAACTATAATATACTCCGAGAAAGTTAAGACTCAAAATGGAGCTTACTGATTTAATCATCAGTACAAAAAATGTTCATATTGCTTGAAAAGATAATGTAACAGTAGACACATTATTAAGAATGTGATTATGCGAGAATAGTTTAAGAATTTAGGGAAGAAAATAAGAAATGATTTAAATCCTGCATAAGGAATGAGCAAAGGCAAATGAAAGTAACTGTATGTTGTTTTGTACTTGCATTATTCTTACCTGATAATGAAAGTCATTGTAAAACAGTGTTTCATTTTCTTAACTGTGGAAGAGACCACATATTTTGTTTTTTTGGGATTGTAAACTGAAATGAAAGTTGGACTGCTATGTATCAGGAGAGTTTTACAACTTAACAATAAATCAAATGCCACATGTTTGAGCTGTGCAATACCGTGTTACGTTTTGACGCAGCAAGAGGGAGAGGGAGAGACTGAATGATATACAGTCTTTTGAGTAAAGGAAACTCTGCCTAAAAACAGACCTTTGATTGGTTGAACTACTGAGTATTAAAAAACTCTAAATGTCAATGCAACAAAGAAGAGAAGCATCCAGACTTCGTAAATAAAAAGGATCCATCTTTCTTTCTCTTCCCACATGGGGAAAGAAGACAGAAAAGCTGAGAAAGTTAAAAAAAATTCTACAACAAAACCCAGGTCTTGTTTTTCCACCAATAGCATGTACCTTTCATGTGTCTTAACCATGAGAGGGCAAGGACAAGGGCGAGTGTGTGTGCGTTGGGGGTTTTTAGTTAAAAGGGGTACAAGCTCAAGTTGCACAGTGGTAGATTAAAATTTCTCTTTTTCACTGCGCTTGTTAATATTAAGTATGCCACAATAGATAGAGTTACTTTCTGTTACTAATAAAACCTGGTATGAACCATTTTGGTGCCGAGTTGCAGTTAGTCAGGCAAATTGGTCATTTTGTTGGTTGGACTTGGACTGCTCAATGGTAATCCCCAGGGATGTTGGCAATGGGGCATTCAGTGATGGTAAAATATTATATGACAAAAAGCAATGTTTTGATTGTCTCTTACTGGAGGTGGGCAATGCCTGGTATTTGTGGACAAAGTTAAAAATCACACAACACCAGGTGAGAGTCCAATAGGTTTATTTGGAAGCACTAGCTTTCAGAGTGCTGCTCCTTCATCAGGTAATTGTGAAGCAGTGCTCTGAAAGCTAGTGCTTCCAAATAAACCTGCTGGACTATAACCTGGTGTGGTGTGATTTTTTAACATTGTCCACCCCAGTCCAACACCAGTACCTCCATATCATGGTATTTGTGTGACACTAATGTTACTTGCCAATTTTCAGCCCAAGCCTGAATATTGTCCAGGTCTTGCTGCACTTTGAAGAGGACTGTTTCAGTATCCGAGGAGTCACCAATGGTGCTGAATATTAGGCAATCATCAAACATCCCCACTTCTGACCTTACGATGGAGGGAAGGTCATTGATGAAGGTGCTGAAGTTGATTCAGCCTAGGACATCACCTTCAGGAGGTCTTGCAGTTATACAGTAATATGGTGCAGAAAAGGCCCTTTGGCCCATCAATTCCACACCAACATAACCACCACTAAAGGCACCCTAATCCCACTTTCCTGCACTTGCCCCATACTCTAACATGTTATGATATTTCAAGTGCTTATCCAAATATTTTTTAAAAGGTTGTAAGGTTTCCAGCCTCCACTACGTTCCCAGACAGTGCATTCTAGATTCCCACCATCTGCTGAGTGAAAGATTTTCTTCCCAAATCCCCTCGGAATCTCCTGCCCCTTACCCTCGAACTATGTCCCCTCGTGATTGACCCCTCAACCAAGGGCAACAGTGCTTAGATTAGATTAGATTACATTACATTACAGTGTGGAAACAGGCCCTTCGGCCCAACAAGTCCACACCAACCCGCCGAAGCGCAACCCACCCATACCCCTACATTTACCCATTAACTAACACTACGGGCAATTTAGCATGGCCGATTCACCTAACCTGCACATCTTTGGACTGTGGGAGGAAACCGGAGCACCCGGAGGAAACCCACGCAGATACGGGGAGAACGTGCAAACTCCACACAGTCAGTCGCCTGAGGCGGGAATTGAACCCGGGTCTCTAGCGCTGTGAGGCAGCAGTGCTAACCACTGTGCCACCGTGCCGCCCACAGTGCTCTCTATTCACCCTGTTCTGATCCCTCATAATCTTATTCACCTCAATCACGTTCCCCCCCCCCTCAGTCTTATCTGCTCTGAAGAAAGCAATCCAAGCCTATCTCGTCTCGCCTTGTAGCTCAATTACTCCATCCCAGGCAACATCCTGGTGAACCTCCTGTGTACCCCCTCTCGTGCGATCCCATCCTTCCTGTAGTGAGGTGACCCGAACTGCGCACACGACTCCAGCTGGGGCCTGACCAACGCTCTGTACAACTCCAACATTACCTCCTTGCTCTTATACTCTATACCACCACTGATGGAAGCAAGTGGCCCATATGCCTTCTTAACTATCCGATGCTCTGCTGACCTTAGGGATCTGTGAGTAATTACCCCAAGATCCCTCTGTTGCTGTCAGCTACCCAGTATCTTGCCATTCATTAAAGACTCCCTCAAATTGTTTCTTCTTCCAAAGTACATCACCTCACTATTCTTGTGGTTAAATACTGTCTGCCACTAGTCTACCCATCTGACCAACCCATCTGTATCTTCCTGTAACCAATAACCATCTTCTTCACTATTAACCACTCGACCAATCTTGGTGTCGTCTGTAAACTTGCTTAACATCTCCCACCGCCCCTACATTTTCATGGATACAATAAGGGTCCAAGTAATGATCCTCGTGGTACACCACTGGACACAGGCCTCCACTCAAACAGCTCTCTACCACTACCCTTTGTGTCCTATTGCTAAGCCAGTTTCTGATCCATCTTGTCAAGTGTCCCAGAATTCCATGCGCTTTAACCTTCTCAATCAGACTCCCACGTGGGACCTTGTCAAAAGCTTTGCTAAAATCCACATAAACTACATCAACTGAACTCCCCTAATCCACGTTTTACTGTTGAAAAATTCTAACATATTTGCATGGTATCACCTTCCTCTGACAAAGTCATGCTGACTATCCATTGGACATATGGCATAGGGTATGGGACACAACTGGGCAATTTTCCACATTGTCGGGTAGATGCCAGTGTTGTAACTGTACTGGAACAGCTTGGCTGGGGGAGCGGCAAGTTCTGGAGCACAAGTCTTCAGTACTATTGCTGGAATGTTGTCAGGGTCTGTAGCCTCACTATCCAGTGCCTCCAACTATTTCGCAGTATTCGAGTGAATCAAGTTGGTTGAAGACTGGTATCTGTGATGCTGTAGACCTTTGAAGGAGGCAAAGATGGATCACCTACTTGGCACTTCTGGCTTAAGATTACTGCAAGTGATTTAGCCTCATCTTTTGTGCTGATTGTGTTGGGTGGGTTGCTCTACACAAGGTCAGTGCAGACTCAATGGGCCAAATGGCAGCCTCCTGCACTGAAAGGACTATGCAATGAATTCTACAGCAATGAATTAGAAAGGTAAATGGCATGCTGGCCTTTATTGCAAGGGGACAAAATACAAGAATACAAAGTGTCTTGCTGCAATTGAATCAGGCTTTAGTGAGACCATACCAGGAATACCTTGTACAGTTTTGGTCTCTATTTGTCTTGGAGGGTTCTTGTGGTGCAGTGGTTATATAGCTACCCCTGGGCCAGATTGCCTGGATTTACTTCCCACCTGATGCCGAAGCGTTTCTGAACAGATTGACTGAAAATATCTTGGCAGTACTACAGCAAAAGCTAATTAGATTAGTCCCTGGGATGAGTGTTTTGTCCTGTGAAGACATACTGCTACAACCGTGCCATCAAAAGAATGAGTTAATATACAAGATGCTGAGGGGGCTCGACAAGCGAGACAGAGGTTACTTCCCCTGGCTGGGCTATCCAGATCATGCTGTCAAAGTCTCAGGATCAGGGCCCGATCATTTAGTTAAGGAGAATTTCTTTACATTAATGGTTGTGCATCTTGGGAATTCTCTACTGCAGAAGGCTGTGAATGCTCCACTGTTAAATAAATTTTAAGGCTGGGTTAGGCATAGCTTTTACTAACTCGGCGAATAAAGGGATATGTGGAGTAGATGGGAAAGGGGAGTCAAACAGAAGATTAGTCATTGTTGTACTGAAGCTTTGGCATAAACTAGCAAAGAACCGTCACTTTGGGCAGAATGGACTTCTTTTGTAGTGGAAACTTTCATTGGTGCATCAATTTAATTCTCAGCGCAGTGGCATTCTTCAATCATCCAGATTCGTAACAACACTCATTCATATGGAAGAGTTTACTGTTACATCCATCTTCCTGCTTCAAATTGATCACAACCTTTCCTTACTCTTCCTTAATTAGATTGTTCTATTTATTGTCTCATGTTTTGGGCTCATTTATATGTTCTTGCCATTAAAAGTGAATTCTCCAACCACTGAAGTATGCAGGTATGGGCTCCAAGTGATCTGTGGCACTGGTCCCTTACACTGTAGACTGCTGGTTGTGGCAGATTGTTGTGTCAGTTCATGTTTTTTTTAAAACACTTGCTTTTCATCATATCTTCCACTTTTTCACCACTGTCCATTTGAAACTGGAACAAAAAGCAGAAAATTATTTAATAACAATGTCAGCACGACTCAATCAGCAGCATTTTTGTCTCTGAGCCAGAAGGTTATGGTTTCACATCCCACTCCAGAGACTTAAGCATAAAAGTCAAGGCTGATATTCCAGTGCAGTAATGAGGGAGTGCTACACTGTTGGAGATGCTGCCAATTGGGTAAGCCCTATTTTCCCTCTTAGATGTACATACAAGATCTCATTGCACCATTTCAAAGAAGAACAGGGATCTATCCCTAATATCCGAGCCAATATTTATCCCTCAGTCAACATCTCAAAAAAAAAACAAGATTATCTGGTCTTTATTACATTGTTGTGGAAGCTCGATGTGCAGAGATTGGCAGCCGCTCTTCCTACACTGTAACACGACAAAATATATTTCATTAGCTTTAAAGCACTTTGGGATGTCCTGAGGTTAGCAACGGCACAATGGGAGTGAAGGTCTTTATTCATAATATTAGTAAAGATGTAAATGACAGGAAATTGAATTACTGAGTGCAATAGTTTGTGTAAACAAAAATCTGTACAATGTAACGAATCCAAGGTGTTTCATTAATTTTGTCATTTCAACTATGCATTTTAATCAGCTTCCTGTGCTCATTAGTCTAAGTCCCAGAGGATTGGCAATCTCCCAATATGATACCTTTATTTAAAAGGGGAAAGAGACAAAAAAAAAACATGTAACTACAGGCCAGTTAGCTTAACATGTGTTACTGGGAAATGTTAGAGTCTATTATAAAAGGATGAAACAGCAGACATTTAGAAATACATAAAATGATTAAGCATAAAAGGGAAACCACACCTGGTAATTTACTAGAATTTGTTGAGGAGGTAACAAGCAGCTTAGATAAAGAGGAACAGTGGATGTAATGTATTTGGATATTTAAAAGGCATTTGATAAGATTCCACACATTAGGTTACTTATTAAGAGTTCATGGGGTTGGAGGCAGTATATGAGCACAGATAGAGGATTGGCTACTAACAGAAGACTAGGAAATTTGGATAAGGGGATGGCAACCGAAATTAGCGAGGTGCCACAGGGATCAATGCTGGGTTCATGATTATTTACAATATATACTAATGACTTGAATGAGGAAAGCGAATGAATTATAACAATATTTGCAGATGACACAAATAGGTGGAAAGGCAAGGATGACTCAATGAATCTGCTGAGAGATAACAGATAGATGAAGCAAATGGGCAAAAACTTGACAAACAATGTAATCTGGGAAATTAAGAAGTTTGGCAGGAAGAACAGAGGACCTGATTATTATTAAAAATGGAGAAAGATTGTAGAAAGGTACAGAACAGAGGGATTTGGAAGTCCTTGTGCGTGAGTCACAAAAAGCTAACATCCAAGTTCAGTAGGTAAAAAGGAAGGCAAATGTATTGTTGGCCTTCATTTCAAAGAACAAGGAGTATAAAAGTAGGGACAGTTTGTCAAAACTATGCAAAGCACTAGTCAGGCCACAGTTTGAATACTGAAAACAGTTTGGGCCCCTTATCTAAGGAAAAATATACACTGGAGACAGTTCACAGAAAGAACACTAAGCTGATACCAGGTACAGAGGGGCGGTCTTATGGAAGAGACGTTGAGCAGGTTGGGCATATACTTGTTGGAACATAGAAAAATTATAGGCAATCTTATTGAGATGCAAGGTTTTTTTTTAAAAGAGGACCTAACCAGGCTTTTAATTTTTAGAAATTCACTCATCGAACGAGGGCGTCGCTGAATAGGGCCAGCATTTATTGCCCAGAGGGCAATTAAGAGTCAACCATATTGCTGGGAGTCTGGCGTCACATGTAGGCCAGACCAGGTAAGGATAACAGTTTCCTTCCCTAGAAGGACATTAGTGAAGCGGATGGGTTTTTCAGACAATGGATTCATGGTGATCATTAGACTCTTCATTCCATATTTTTATTGAACTCAAGTTCCACCATCTGCTGTGACAGAATTCGAACCCAGATCCCCAGAACATTACCTGGGTCACTGGATTAACAGTCCAAGGTGAATACCACTAGGCCGTCACCTCCCCTAAAGGTATATGTGGAGAAGTTGTTTCCACTTGTGGGAGAACCTAGGACCAGAAGAGACAGATAATCTCAGAAGAAGGGGTTCTGCATTTAAAACAGAAATGAGGAGGAATTTCTTCTCTCAGAGAGGAGTAAATCTGTGGAATTCTTTACCACAGAGGGCTGTCGAGGCTGGGTTATTAAGTATATTCAAGGTTGAGATAGACAGTCAAGGAGTCAAAGGTAAGGTAAGAAAGTGCAGTTGAGGATGATCAGATCAGCCATGATCTCATTGAATGGTAGAGCAGGCTCAATGGGCTGAATGGCCTATTTCTACTCCTATGAATCATGGTCTTAGAGTTTCCCCAGTAACGTCACAAGTCTTCACGAGCTTTATTTTCCTAAATGTTTCTGCTGTCTATACTAAGTTACTCAAAAATTAAAAGCTTCAATTATTAAATGAGATATGTTTGTGAGAACTTATTGTATTTTGCATATCAACAATAGAAAGATTAGATTAGATTACATTACAGTGTGGAAACAGACCCTTCGGCCCAACAAGTCCACACCGACCCGCCGAAGCGTAACCCACCCATACCCCTACATTTACCCCTTACCTAACACTACGGGCAATTTAGCATGGCCAGTTCATCTAACCTGCACATCTTTGGACTGTGGGAGGAAACCGGAGCACCTGGAGGAAACCCACGCAGACACGGGGAGAACGTGCAAACTCCACAGTCAGTCGCCTGAGGCGGGAATTGAACCCGGATCTCTGGCGCTGAGGCAGCAGTGCTAACCACTGTGCCACCGTGCCGCCCTCAAAGAATGAGGAATATACAACTTTATAAAGTTCCAAAGCTCAGCAAGAAGAATTAACTAAAAAAGTAAATTCTTGGATTAAAAAAAATTGAATTTTGCATTAATCTGAATTAAACAATGCAAGTAACACAGTAAAGTGAGAATTTACTGCTAAATAAAATGAAACTGTCAGCTAATTAGATTTAAGGTGCTTTGAATTAAGAGCAGTAGACTGTAGGTAAACCATTCTCTCCCCCCGCACCACCACCAAAGTGCCTCAACTGGAACCTAAAAGGAGCAAACCAGTTTTAGCAGCTAAACACCACCACCATGCTGCCAACCTACCAGAGAAAACCACTGCTAGAGAGCGGTTTGTATTAATACATACACGTAGATCTTGTATCTGGAACAGTCATACTTCAGCAGGCATTTTTGTGCAGAGCCAAATTTCTCTTAAGTGTACTAATTGGCTTGAGTTTTGAATCTGCAATAAATCAAAACCAAAACAGGGATGGTAGATTCCAAAGAAAAGGGGGAGCAAAAGTATGAATCAGAAATCAGTCAGCAAAATGCTTCTTGTACAATTAGCAAGGGCAGGCAGCAAAAATGCACAAAAATCCATTCGGCAGCTAACTTGCTCCTTTAGCAACGGGAAAATAATAAACATGTTCAGAAAACAGACTCCCACAAGAAAATCACACAAGTTAAACATACATTTGTCTTGATGTGATCTACTAAGGATTCTATTCTCCCAGAAGTGCAACTATCTTTCAAGTCAATGGACGTTTTTACATCACTGCCATAATAAAGTGCCTGAATGAACTATATCTTCCAGAACTCACCAATGTCCCTCTTTTGGTAAAATTCCCATTATTGCAGCTTAACTCTACTCTTAAGATATGGTATCATTCACTAGATTCTAAGGGAAGGTAGAGAACGGGAACAGAGCACACCAGCATTTTAAAAGACTGACTGACATCAATACTGGGTCATTTAGAGTCGGACAGACCTTAGCAGCCATCTGCACCCAGTTCAAAACATAATCACAGACTCTCCATAAACTACTCCACTGAAGATAATTAGATATGGTATTCACTACGACCCATTGTAGCTCATCCATCCAGAGTAGTCCTAGCATCCCCACTGTAGTTTCAAATTGATTCTTAAATTTTAGTGTTTTCTGCTTTACTATTCTGTCTTGAAGTCAAATCCATGTACACCTTGCAAAAAGAAATTCCTGGTATCAGTCCTATTCAGTCATTCCTCTCTGTCCACGAGGGCTCCGTTCCTGAGAACCCCTGTGAATGGTGAAATTCACATATGTGAAGCTTGTTAAAAACAGATTAAGATGGTGAAAAATATCGCAGATGCGTGATTTTTGCTGTTACTTATTTTTTGGCATGGATTGGCAAATTCGCGATGTGTGATGTTGCAGATACACAGGATTTACTGTTGACCGATTTGAACATGTAGTACCCTCCTCTTACTCTTGCAATTTAAAGTTTCCTTACAGATTTACTTAGAAAATACTCCAAACTGCTTATTATTTCATATACAACTATTACTTCATTTCTCATTGTGGCAGTTCAACACTGAACGTCTCTCTAGTTGTTTACCTTACAGAGCCTGTTGCTACCTATAAATCTTAACATACTTTCCTCATTGTCTCCAAAGTTTGAATGTTTCTCTTTGTTCTTTAGGGACGAGAAATGTACAGAGTATTCAAGGATGAGTTTGACTAGACCAGAGCAATATGATTGCAACTTCCTATGACTTGTATTTACTGTTTTGGATATGTAATTCAGTATTCTTTTGTCTGATGTATTGTTCAAATATGCTGAGCACTTGATATAAAAGACTTCCCAGGTAGTTTCTGACTTCACATGTAACTACTTCCACAACAATCACGGAGTGTGGATTGCCCATTTTTCTTCCTATGTGCCTCTTAAATTACTTCAAAATAGCTTCAAGTTGAAACAGATGGATCAAATATTCCAATACAAGTCAATAATACCTTTCCTTCTCATGAGGAGAAACTAATCCCAATTTTAATTAACACAAAATTAAAAATGGTGACATTGTGGAACATCTAAAAGGAACATTAGACAAATCTATGGAAGAGGTTTACATGTCTTTACCTGCACAGGAGCTGCAAGAAAATACATAACTTCTATGCAAACCAAGTCAGTTCAGAAAATCTTTAAACTCTTACCAGGAGCTGCAGCCTGTAGCAATTTTGTTCTAAACCCGTATCACATTAAAAGCAAATGTATCTTTTGTAGTGAAAGAAGTGGTGCCTCAATGGAACTGGACTTGCTCAGTGCCTTCAAATATGCACCTCATGTTGCTGATAGCTGTGAAGTTCTCTAGATCGAGTACAGTATGTCTGTGGTCAAAGCATGCCGCTATATGTCCTGAGTTCCCTGTGGATATATAGGAAAAAAAACAAGCCTTTAGTGAATATAAATTTTATTTTTAATGGATCCTAGCAATCAAAGTTTTTCCATAAACAATGGCTGTTCTGATAGTTTTTGCTTTTAGCACTACACGTTCATGAGAGAACAAAGTGACCGTAATGCCTTTAATCAAACCTACAGGTGAATAAGAGGATTGAGAATCCACTCAGTCACAATTCAAAGTACTTTAAAAATGCACACCAACATCATCAGCCAGGGCTCAGTCGGTACAGCTCTCTCACCCCTAGGTCAGAAAGTTGAGAACACAAAAATCTAGGCTGACAGTCACAGTGCAGTACAGTACTGAGGGAGTACTGCACTACCAGAGATGTTATCTTTCAGATGAGACTTGAACAAAGCTCCAGATGCCAAAAATCAGGTAGACACCAAAGTCCACATGGCACTACTGAAGAACAACTGGAGGAATAGCCCTGGTATACCAACCAATATTTAGCACTCATTATGTTACAGCAGCAACTACACTTCAGAAATACTCAATTAGCTTTGAAGTACATTTGGTGTCCTGTAGTCACAAATGACACAATGCTAAATGAAGGTCTTTTTTAAAATAAAAACAAATATATATTTTAGGATTAAGTTTTGCCATTTCCTAAATGAGCACTGGTAGTATTGAATGTGTATTGAGTTACAAAATGGTAATATGCATGTAGACAGGGCAAAACAATCACTTAAATGCACAATGGAGGGGCTTGGACATTACACAGAGGTCTCACCTCCATGTAAAATAAAAAGCTGAGCACAAAAGTAGAATTCACTCTCGATCTACAAGCTTTTGCAGTTGAAGTAACTGAATTTTCAAAAACAGAATGGGATCAGTACAAGTGGCTGTAGTAAAGGAACTTGCGAGCATCAGAAAATGAATTTTAGTGCAAACACCTCCCTTCGATATCCCTTTCCAAACACACGCCTCTCCACTCCAACATATTCTATTTTATTGTTATAGCATTATTTGTTTCTTTTCTCCTCTAAAAAGAGCTTGGGATTTCAAAGTTTGAAAGAGATTTGTTTTGTGTGTTTGACATTATTATTAACCTAAAGTTCTCAATGGTTTAGGAGTTTTGAGTGAAGAATCGAGAATTGCTAAAATGCAGGAGAGATAGGTTAAGTCAAGTTCTATATAATAAAAATGCTTTCCTTAAATATGAAGTAAAGAAATAAAGCCAAGGAGCCATTAGTGAACTCAATGAAGGAGCCTGGTCAAGTTCAGCAATTTTGATGTCTGGTTCATGTCAAACTCCAGATGTGACAGAAGAACACCAGTTTTGCCGCGCAATGTCATTCTGAATTATGACCTGGAGCCAAAAATCTAAAGCAATTCACTGACTTAATAAGTCCTAAAATTTAGATGTACTTACTTACATCTTTCATGTTTATCACAGGCATCTAACATGCAAATAGAGCTAACCATTTTCAATTACCTGAAGAATCATTCATTATATTACTAATAGCCAGCTGATGAAGCATCCCAAGTCGGCACTGACTTAGAATAGATTTATTCAGAGAAGGAAATATTACATTGCCAGACTCCCCTTAATTCATGTCAGTAAATGTCACTTTATTTATATTATTCACTTTTTTTGGAATAAACTATCTGAACAGGTTATGAAACACCTCCATGGCCACATGATCCACGCGTTCAAGCAACTGTCCGATCAATGCTCTCCACCTGTGTACATAACCGCAATTGATACAATTAACATCAAAATGGCTTTGTGACACAGTGATAGCGTCCCTGCCTCTGGTCCAAGAGGCTTGGGTTCAAGTCCTACCTGCCCCGAAAGTGCATCATAACACCCCCGAATAGTTCATTAATATAACTGCAAGTAACATCAATTACAAGTGTGTCGTGTATGACACATTAACTGCAGTGGCTATTTCAGGTCATTCAATAGAGCTCTTCACACATTTATACACAAATATGATCACAATCTGTCCAAGCATCATTTCTTGTCTATTTTGAGCTTACAATCGCTCTCACTGTTAGCAATCATCTATTCTGAACTGAAATCCTGCACACTGATTACCAGTAATTCCGCCAAGATACAAGATAAAGAGGTTATCAGTTGTTAATTATTCAGTGATTTGGTAACACTGGAAAAATTTTAGAATGAAATGGCATACAAACAAGCTGTTGCTTCAGTTCTACAGATCGAACAGGAGTTCAGTTACTGCTGGTTTCTGTCTCTTTACTTGTTCTCTCGGTGTTTTTCAGAGGAAATAATTCAACCAAATCTTTTTGCAGACTTAGCATGCTTGCTGCAAACATGGAAACTAGACTTGGAATTCCCGCAAATAATACAAAACCTGTTCCTTCGAGGCCACAACTTAACAATTAAATATCACAGCCATATCCCACATCCACATGCCGAACGTGGAGATCAGCTGCTTGCAGTAAATTCTGAAGATGAAAAGTCAGTCTTCACAAACACAGAATACGTTTCACTCCATAATAATTTGATGATAAAAAGGAAAGGGCTAATTATAATTATAAGTCTTGAAATTACTGAAATGATTAAGGTGCATCATCATTAGCATCACAAAAGTACAAACAGTTCTTTATTGGTGCTTCATGCCCCATTTTGATATATGGTAACTTCTTAATATTATTGTTTTGCAAGAGGAATCAGGGATAAAAGAATTATAAGACCAGAAGACTAAGATATCGGAGATAAATAAGGCCAATTCAGCCCATTGAGTCTACTGCAGCATTCAAATCATGGACGATACGTTTCTCAACCCCATTCTTTTGCCTTCTCTCTGTAACCTTTCATCCCCTTGATCAAGAACCTAATTACTTCTGTCTTAAATCCACAATGACCTGGTCTCCACAGCCTTCTGCAGCAAAGTGTTCCACAGATTCACCATCCTCTGGCTAAAGAAATTCCTCATCTTGCTTCTAACGAGTCATCTCTTCACTGAGGCTATGCCCTTCGGTCCTAGTCTCTCGAGGAAACACCTTCTCCACATCCGCTCTATCCAGGCCTCTCAGTATTCTGTTAGTTTTAATGAGACACGCCCTTATCCTTCTCAACTCCAAGTATATAGACCCAGAATCCTCAAGTGCTCCTCATATGACAAGCCCTAAATTCTTGGGATCCTTTAGAACTGAGGAGGAGGAGGAATTTCTTCAGCCAGAGGGTAGCAAATCTGTGGAACTCATCGCTGCAGAGGATTGTGGAGACCAAGTCATTGAGTGCATTTAAGACAAAGATATATACGATTCTTGAATGGTAAGGGGATCAAGGAATCCATGCAGAAGGCAGGAGAATGGAGTTGAGAAACATATCTGCCATGATCGAAGGGTGGAGCAGACTCAATAGACTGAACGGCCCAAATTGCCCATGTCTTGTGGTCTAAATCTTTTATATGTGGTATCTATATTCAATTACAGTCTTCATGAATAAATTAAAAAGATTTATTCAGTCAACTCAATAGTTAAAAATGAACGTAAATGACACATCTTGATAGCATATTGCAAATAAATAAAATCTGATTTACACCAAATTTATACACAACGTACATGAAGTTGATCTCATGAATGAATGTGAATATTTCCTCAGATACTGTGCTGCCAAAGGGGGAAAGGTTGCTATGGAAACCAAGATGACGACGACAGTTATTCAGAACGAAAAACTGGAATTAGCATTCTGGAAACTGCTGGTAGTCAAAGCCTCCATTTAAGGCTTTTAACATACAAGAAAAAGGTCATTCTTGAAGACACGTCCTATCATTTTGGTCAAGTGTCTTGTAGCCACTTCAAACACCATTAATGATATAAACAACATTCGAACAACAACAGGATGAGTAGTTGCTTTCAAGTTTGAGAATAGTCACTGATTGCAACAATAACCTTGTTACAGTTTTAATTTTTCACTTAGCTTGATAGGGTGAACGGTCTTCAGCACTGATAATAATGTGAATGGATTCAATGCAATTCTGTTGGAAAATAAAATCAAACTACTATTATATCTCCTATTTCAGGTCACTAGACCACACCAGGATAGAGATTTCACTGATGTTAATTCAATACATGGTAATTCAACACCTCAGATGAGGGGGCCCTTGAGCAATAAACAAACAGAACACGTGCAGCACTACTTGACTACATTGCTGACTACACAAGATAGGGTAACAATACCACTGGAGTATCGGACCGTTGTCCAGGCATGATAGGCTGGAACAAAACAGAGGCTATTTTTAAGAAAGTAAATTATCAAGTAAGGTGGAAACCATTGGCAACTTCCAACAGATGCAATACTTATCCAAGGAAATGAAGAGAAAAAATTTGCAGGACGAGGGAGTGCGACTAAGTGAGTTGCTTTTGGTCAGAAAGGCCTATGTGCTGCAACCATTCAATGATTTATGATACACAGTGTCACAACGTGCTCAATTATAGAAGCAATACTACTGCTATAGCTTTAGTGCAGCATGGAGGTAGGAAGATGACATGTTCATACCATGGACAGTACACAATTAAAGATTTTGACTTTCTAAACTTGGACTATGCCTGCAGAGATCATTTTGAGCCACATAAACATGAGGAGGAAGTACTCAGGAGATATTAAAATGAAGAATCAAGAATTATCACACGAGCTGCACACAAATTTATGATCTCCATTTATTTTTACTGCAAAGCACACCAATAAGCTAAGTAAACCACTTGACAATGAAGCGAAAGATATTAGTCTTCAACATGTCCTGAAAACTTTGCCAGTAGAAGTTGCAGTTTTCTTTTGATTAGATTCCCTACACACAGTGTGAAAACAGGCCATTTGGCCCAACAAGTCCACACCGACCCTCTGAAGAGTAACTCATTCAGAATCTGCAGATTTTGCACTTTGAAATGTTGTTTTCCAGAGCAGAATGGTGGCACACTGCTGCTTCACAGTGCCAGGATCCTGGGTTCAATTCCAGCTTTGGGTGACTATCAACATGGAGTTTGCACAATTCTCCACATCTGCATGGGTTTCTTCCCACAGTCCAAAGAGGTGCTGGTTAGGTAGGTTGGCCATGTTGAAATTGTACATGGTGTTTAGGGATGTGTAGGCTAGGTAAGCTAGCCACAGGAAATGTGGGATTACAGGATACGGTAGGGGGCTTGGTCTAGGTGGGCTTGACAGGCCAAATGGCCTCCTTCCACACAGAGAATCCTATGATCATCAGGTGACCAATATATTCCCGTGATATTACACTTTAATTTCTCTCACTAACAATAGCCTTACCATTTATTTATCCATTTTCTCCCCAGCTCCAAGCAACCTGAATTGGTAAACCCAAATGTTGACTAGTTATAGCTACAATATATTAATATTGCATGTAATTGGGAGTTAATTGATGAATTAATTGACTGGGTAGATATAAAGGTGTGATTGGATCCTTAAAACGGAATAATTAATAAATTCTCTCCAAAAAGGTCTCGTGTTTTCGGTCTTGCTCACTGGCTTGGATCCAGATTGCCATTCAGGAATTATCCTCTCTGCTACAGCATCAAAGATGAAGACTGGAAATCAAGAGTTCTTTTCAGGCAGAAGCTTTTAATTGCAGTGTTGGGATATAACTTCCCAATGATGTTCTGTGAAGCTAAACCTTACAATCAATGGAAAACTGAAGTAGATATGTAGACACTGGCCACATCCTTTCCAGGAAAAAAGATAAGGTGTGACCTTGGTACTGTCATTCCTGATGAAGAACAAGATCACTTATGAAGTGCACTCTAAGCTAAAGGCTCAACATTTAGACACTGAGAAGGGCTTAGAAACTCTATTTAAATTTACAGACTGAATATTTAGGGAAGATGACATGATATGGGACATGATCAGACTTTGAGTCTTGCGTATATTTAAGGCTGAGATAGAGATAGATTCTTATCAGTGGGGAAATCAATGGGCTGGGGAGTGGGCAGGAAAGTGGACCTGAGCAATGTCAGATCAGACATGATCCTACTGAATGGTGGACCAGGCTCAAGAGGCCGAATGGCCTACTCCTGTTCCTATTTCCTATGGTTTTATATTAGAGATGATTGCCCTACTGAGGGAGAAATCTTGAAGATCATCTTAGCTGTTTCTGCTGGGAATGTAAGCCAATCAATATAAAAGCTGCATCTCGGAGGCTAAAAACTTTCAAAGGCAAGTATTGTTGCAACCACCTAAAGAAAGTGATGCATGAATAGGAAGGGTTTGGACGAGTTGGACCGAAGGGTCTGTTTCTGTGCTGTACATCTCTATGACAAGGGAAGTTATGGAAATTAAACAAACATCTTTATGGGTAGAATGATGCTGCGAGGACACAGCATTTCTCAGTTAAGTCCATCCTGCTGAAAGTAGGTTACATTCAACTGGAAGCAGCCTCAGTAATGTTCTACTGGTATCACAGAGAGAGGTGGCAGGTATCTTTAGGATGATTGTTTTCTCTAGGGAAGGTGTACTGAATTTTAACAAAGTGCAACAGATAAAATTGAAGGAGTTTAAGATTGGAGGTCAGACTTCAGGAGCTTTTAAATGTACAGGGTTAAACATTAAGGGGAATAAGGAAGGAATGGCTTTGGATCAACAGTTTAGGAAAGTCTTAATTACATTCCGGAAAGTCAGGCCAGGTCCTCGTGTGATTATGCATTCAGAAAAGCAGACCAGTTAAGAAAGCTGATTTGAAGTTAAATTGGTTATGCACTCAGGCTGCATCTCTTCACTGGTTTGGCATATTGGAATGACTTACTATGATGGAACATGCTACCGTTAAGTCTTGAGAGCATCAGAAAAATGCTTGGATCCAGTGCTTCACGTGCTAAACTTGAGTCGGCTATTATATTACAAAGTTCATCATATTCTTTGTGGGAAAAAATAATAAATGTTGCCAGTTGGGCCTGGGAAGCTAAGCCAATAAAAAGGCTATGCAAAAGTGCCTTAGCTGCTGAAACATAGATACTAGCAGATGCTATAGATACACAGGATTATCCTGATCCAATATTCTGCAGGAAATCCAATACAAGGGGCAACATGTGGAAGGTTCACCTCTAGAACGTTTTGTGGATAACGTTTTGGGACAATGAATATTCAACAAAGATGTTGCTGAGGTTTGACCTTTGTTTGCATAAAAGAAATGTTAGAAAGGAAATAGATTTCCAAATTAAAGCGAGTTGATGCAAGTCACCATTTATCAAATATTTCACAAGAGGTGATTGCTTCAAGAAATTATTGGAGATCCGCAAAGAGGAGCACCTGGTGGTATGAAGCACTTGCTGCTTTATTTAAATTTTTTTTTGCTAAAGAAAAAGGGGGAAGAATAGGAAATATAATATGAAAAAGTAATTGTGCCTGATTGGTTAAGTTCTCAACTGCGATATAGGAAAAGGCATAATTGTTCATTTTCATCAAGCCATACAAACAATCCTTAAACAAGGCTTTGCTTTAAAAATTTAGTAAGCAATTAAATAGGTGATTTGCATTTATTGATGAATTAATTGACTACATAGATATAAAGGTGGAACAGGTGTGAAGTAGTTGTGGGACTGAATAGTTAAGCTCTATCCACAAAGGAAGGCATCTTGGTTTTTGTATCACCAACTGGTTTTGACCCAAGTTGACATCAAAAACTAGAAAACAGAAGAGCTATGATTAAAATTCAGAAGCACCTTTAAAATTTCCTAGTGTTACAATATAAGGCACTGCTGTTCCAAGTAAAGTCACCACAGTGACATGGGATGGCATACAGCAGGGATTATTCCACGTATAAAGTAATCAACACACAATACTAAATAATTAAACACCAAACAGTAAACACTGAATAATCTAGTAAGTGTAATTTCAGATTCACATTTCCCAGCTCGGATGTTGATTTTCACAAAAGTTTTTCAGAGATGACTATGGATTATCCCCTGACATCACATGTTTTGATCGTGAGATCAGAATCCATGAAACACAAACAGAATACATTAGTATAATTCAGGAAGAGAGGACAGTTTACATGT
This sequence comes from Chiloscyllium plagiosum, assembly GCF_037043375.1. Classification (NCBI taxonomy): domain Eukaryota; kingdom Metazoa; phylum Chordata; class Chondrichthyes; order Orectolobiformes; family Hemiscylliidae; genus Chiloscyllium; species Chiloscyllium plagiosum. Next base: position 12,832,367 of record NW_028270191.1, on the reverse strand, counting down.
AATAAAAAACCAGGTCCACAGAAAGTGGAAAATTGCTGAATAACAGTCTGAAATTTCCTTGGAAAGCAAAAGTTCAATCAATATGGCCTTTGTTTAAGAGCAGTACGTTCATTAGGTGCTGGAAGCAGAATTACACCACCAAAGGAGAAAACATACAAATGCTACCGATCTTGGAAAAATGCACACTATATCCTGTATGCAATTTCATCTGGTGTCTCCCATCTCTAATTTCAGAATTTAATGAAAACCTAATCAAGAAGAAAAAAACAGTTCTGAATGAGTCATTTGTGCTGCATATGTCTTGTGGGGGGTGGTTGGCTTAAGTATCTTGAAGAATTGCAGAGAGAATAAAGCTTTCATTTTGAAAGTGCTAAGGGAAGCTATTTCAGTGTGAGATGTGATCCTCCTACTGAGAGTCTGAGGATTTCATTCACACCCACACACAGATTCTGTAACAATTGACGTAGATGGTGGATGAAGAGCTGAAATTCATGAATTACTGCAGTGGAGTTCCCATCAACCAGTGCAACTGCCTGCAATACACGTGTTGAAACCAGATCAAGGAAGTTTTCTGCTATTGGTAAAACTATTTTATGAAAAACTAGGTCACAGTTTCAGAACAATTTTGTTTGAAACTATACAGAAAATATGACAGAATGAGGGCTAAGAATTTACTCCATCAGGTAGCTGTATGGTTTACTGTAAACCTCTGCACGGCTCATTATAAGCTTCTGTACATTAATGCAGTATTTCACCAGTATATGAGACGGTGGTATTTGAGAGCAGGGCAGGCTACACTGAAGGGGCATTCAGCTGCAAACTGCTGATGCACCTAATAATCCAAAAAACTGGAACAGCCTTTCATGCATTTGAAAGATATAGTTTACATAACATTCCAGACGAGATCCCGAATCCATGCTAACTACATTCACCCAAGCCAGAGGCACACAAATCAGAATCGAGCGTGGGGTGCTGGAAACGCACAGCAGGTCAGGCAGCAGCTGAGAAGCAGGAGAATCGACGTTTCGGGCATAAGCCGTTCATCCTGATGTGCTGCCTGGCCTGCTATGCTTTTCTAGCACCACACTCTCGACTCTGATTTTCAGCATCTGTAGTGCTCACTTTCTTCCACACAAATCAAATGCCAGCCATCACATAGATTACGGTTACAAAATGGTATCCAGTGGATAAAATAGCAACATTATTCAGTGATTATGTGCAAGCCTTGTGCTTTAAGGGCTAAACTCAATCAAACTGAATAAATCTTCAAAAGCCTGATGAATTTTGTAGATGAGATTAAATGCAATAATGTTCACAAATGTTAATGTTGACAAATCCTGGTTGAACAAAAACAGGCTCCTTTCCTGCTTGATACAAGGTGCACTGAACCTTCCCACTATCCCAATAAGCAGCATGTCTGCAAAAGCTGAAATGAAGGAATGAGCTGGGAGGCACAGAGAATGCAGTTAATGATCATTTACACTCTTTTTGCCATTTTACGTTTGACCACAATTGTACTAAGATTTGACTTTGACTTTCTTTCCAAAATTGCTTTCTTCATTATAGATGGATACCACCACCAAAAGTATGACATCACTGAATCCCCCATTATCAACATTCTAGGGGTGACATTGTGCAGAAACTCAAAATGGACTTGCCACATAAACACAGTTGCTACAAGAGTAGGTCATAGGCTAGGAACACTGTGGCAAATAATACACCTTCTCACTTCCCAAAACCTGTCCGCCATCTACAAGGCACAAGTTAGGAGTGTGATGGGGCAGCTCCAACAACACTCGAGAAGCTTGGCACTATCGAGGACGAAGCAGCCCGTTTGACTGGCACCACATCCACTCCTTCTACCACCGATGCTCAGTAGCAGCAGTGCATACCATCCAGAAATTCAAAGACCCCCAGACAGCACCTTCCAAACCCACAACCACTTCCATCGAGAAGGACAAGGGCAACAGGAACATGGGAACACCACCACTTCCAGGTCGCTCATCATCCTGAGACTTGGAAATATATTACCAACATTCCTTGAGTATCGCTGGGTCAAAATCCTGGAATCCCCTCCAAGGCTATTGTGGGTCAACCTTCGGCATATGGATTGCAGCGGTTCAAAGCAACAGCTCATCACTAACTTCAAAGAGGAACTAGGACAGACAATAAATGCTGGCCTAGCCAGCGATATCCAGGCCACACATGAAGGTAGAAAAGATTGTTTTTTGGGTGGGGGCTGGGGGGTGTGACAGTAAAGTTGAGCAAAATTGTTCTCACCTCCTACACAAATACCATCCTGCAATCCCAATTCCTCCGCCTCTGCCCCCAGGAGGACCAGTTCCACCACAGAACACACCAGATGGCCTCCTTCTTTAGAGATCACAGGGTAACTAGGGAGAGAATAGGGCCCCTCAAAGATCAGCAAGGCGGCCTTTGTGTGGAGCCACAGAAAATGGGGGAGATACTAAATGAATATTTTGCATCAGTATTTACTGTGGAAAAGGATATGGAAGATATAGACTGTAGGGAAATAGATGGTGACATCTTGAAAAATGTCCAGATTACAGAGGAGGAAGTGCTGGATTTCTTGAAACAGTTAAAGGTGGATAAATCCCCAGGACCTGATCAGGTGTACCCAAAAACTGAGAAGCGAGAGAAGTGATTGCTGGGCCTCTTGCTGAGATATTTGTATCACCGATACTCACAGGTGAGGTACCGGAAGACTGGAGGTTGGCTAGCGTGGTGCCACTGTTTAAGAAGGGCGGTAAAGACAAGCCAGGGAACTATAGACCGGTGAGCCTGATGTCGATGGTGGGCAAGTTGTTGGAGGGAATCCTGAGGGACAGGATGTACATATTTGGAAAGGCAAGGACTGATTAGGGATAGTCAACATGGCTTTGTGCGTGGGAAATCATGTCTCACAAACTTGATTGAGTTTTTTGAAGTAACAAAAAAGATTGACGAGGGCAGAGCAGTAGATGTGATCTATATGGACTTCAGTAAGGTGTTCGACAAGGTTCCCCATGGGACACTGATTAGCAAGGTTAGATCTCATGGAATACAGGGAGAACTAGCCATTTGGATACAGAACTGGCTCAAAGGTAGAAGACAGAGGGTGGTGGTGGAGGGTTGTTTTTCAGACTGGAGGCCTGTGGAGTGCCACAAGGATTGGGGATGGGCCCTCTACTTTTTGTCATTTACATAAATGATTTGGATGTGAGCATAAAAGAGGTATAGTTAGTAAGTTTGCAGATGACACCAAAATTGGAGGTGTAGTGGACAGCAAAGAGGGTTACCTCAGATTATAACAGGATCTGGACCGGATGGGCCAATGGGCTGAGAAGTGGCAGATGAAGTTTAATTCAGATAAATGCGAGGTGCTGCATTTTGGTAAAGCAAATCTTAGCAGGACTTATGCACTTAATAGTGAGGTCCAAGGGAGTGTTGCTGAACAAAGAGACCTTGGAGTGCAGGTTCATAGCTCCTTGAAAGTGGAGTCGCAGGTAGATAGGATAGTGAAGAAGGCGTTTGGTATGCTTTCCTTTATTGGTCAGAGTATTGAGCACAGGAGTTGGGAGGTCATGTTGCGGCTGTACAGGACGTTGGTTAGGCCACTGTTGGAGTATTGCGTGCAATTGCGGTCTCCTTCCTATTGGAAAGATGTTGTGAAACTTGAAAAGGTTCAGAAAGGATTTACAAGGACGTTGCCAGGGTTGGAGGATTTGAGCTACAGGGAGAGGCTGAACAGGCTGGAGTTGTTTTCCCTGGAGTGTCGGAGGCTGAGTGGTGACCTTATAGAGGTTTACAAAATTATGAGGGGCGTGGATAGGATAAATAGACAAAGTCTTTTCCCTGGGGGTCGGGGAGTCCAGTACTAGAGGGCATAGGTTTAGGGTGAGAGTGGAAAGATATAAAAGAGACCTAAGGGGCAACTTTTTCACGCAGAGGGTGGTACATGTATGGAATGAGCTGCCGGAGGATGTGGTGGAAGCTGGTACAAGTGCAACATTTAAGAGGCATTTGGATGGGTATATGAATAGGAAGGGTTTGGAGGGATATGGGCCAGGTGCTGGCAGGTGGGACTAGATTGGGTTGGGTTATCTGGTCGGCATGGACGGGTCGGACCGAAGGGTCTGTTTCCATGCTGTACATACCTATGACTCTATGGTTGAAGATGCCCTCCAATGCATCTCGTCCACATCCCGCACCTCCACCCTCAGACCCTACCCCTCCAACCGTAACAAGGACAGAACCCCCCAGTTCTCACTTTCCACCCTACCAACCTTCGCAATAACCATAACATTTCCGCCACCTCCAAACAGACCCCACCACCAGGGATATATTTCTTTCCCCACCCATTTCCGCCTTCCGCAAAGACCGTTCCCTCCGTGACTACCTGGTCAGGTCCACACCCCCAACAAACCACACCCCCAACAAACCACCCTCCCGTCCCGGCACCTTCCCCTGCCACTGCAGGAATTGCAAAACCTGCGCCCACACCTCCTCCCTCACCACCATCTAAGGCCCCAAAGGAGCCATCCACATCCATCAACGTTTTACCTGCACATCCACTAATATCATTTATTGTAGCCGTTGCTCCCGATGCTGTCTCCTCTACATTGGGGAGTCTGGATGCCTCCTCACAGAGCGCTTCAGGGAACATCTTCGAGACACCCGCACCAATCAACCCCACCACCCCGTGACCGAACGTTTCAACTCCCCCTCCCACTCTGCCGAGGACATGGAGGTCCTGGGCCTCCTCCACCGCCGTTCCCTTACCACCCGACACCTGGAGGAAGAACGCCTCATCTTACGCCTCGGAACACTTCAACCCGAGGACATCAATGTGGTCTTCACCAGTTTCCTCTTTTCCCCTCCCCCACCTTACCTCAGATCCAAACTTCCAGCTCAGCACTGTCCTCATGACCTGTTCTACCTGCCTATCTCCCTTTCCACCTATCCACTCCACCCTCCCCTCTGACCTATCACCTCCAACCCCACCCCCATTCACCTACTGTACTCTTTGCTACCTTCTCCCCAGCACCCCCCCACCATTTATCTCTCCACCCTGGAGGCTTCCTGCCTCTATTCCTGATGACGGGCCTTTGCCCGAAACGTGGATTTTCCTGATCCTCGGATGCTGTCTGACCTGCTGTGCTTTTCCAGCACCACTCTAATCTAAACTCTATTCTCATTAAATGTCTGGTGATGTGTCAACGTTGCCTCAGCCCTGGAACTATAAAAGCAATCCTCCAAAGATCAACAGCTTTGAATGAGTTTAAGCCCTAGAGTATCAGGATTCAGCAAATTCATCTTTCCACTTGCTCTTTTAATAATAGATCCAGCTTTAAAAAAAAGGTTGTTTTACGGTGCAATTGGATATCCTATAATCAATGCACATGTTAAAGGATATCACTCACTCACATGTGACTTTTACATAATAGACATGGGTCCTATGGTGCATGTCTGTGGCTTTGAGGTTTCACCCTTCATACGATAACATTCCACCATGCACATTACTGTGTTTTTGCTAGCTTTCTGTACTCTCACTGTAGACATAGACTTGCAAGGCAAGTGAATCCAGAACAGCAACAGTTGAAATGAAGTTGCACTCGTTTGGAATGAGGTTTTCTTGCCTGAAGTAGGAACTAACAGCACGCCAATCTCTCATGACATTGTTTATGTGCAGTCTGGCATTTGGAGTTTGGTTACGGTGTTTCGTATCGTTTCAAAAAAACACACGAAATAGGAGGAATCAGCCATCCAGCTCCTCAAGCCTGTTCTGCCAGTAAAATCATGCCTGATCCTCTACCTCACCACCATTTCCCTGCATCCCTTGATGTTTTTAAATATGGAGAAACCCATCAATCTCAGTCTTGAACACACTCAATGACTGAACCTCCACATCCCCTGAAGTAGAGAATTCCAAAGACTTGCCTCCCTCTGAAGAAGGAATTTACCATCTCAGTCCTAAATTACCTACCCTCAACCTGAGACTGCGTCCTGTGATTCTCAAATCCTCCATACCCCCATGGGGGAGGGACAGACACTTCCTTACTGCGTTACCTTGTTGATTCCCCTAAGAAGCTTGTATGTTTTAATAAGGTCATCTCTAATTCTGCTTAACTAATGAATATAGGCCCAACCTCCTCAACCTCTCCTCAAAATAATTACTCCACATACCCAGGATCAAACTAGTGAAACCTTCTCTGGTCTGTCTCCAATGGTAGTATATCTTTCCTTCAATAAGGGACCAAACATGTTCACAAAACTCCAGTTGTGGTAAGACTAGTGCCCTGTATAGTTTGAGCAATATCTCCCTACTTTTATACACCACTCCCTTTAAAATAAAGGCATTCCATTTTTCCGTTCCCTTATACCCACAGAAATTGGATGCTCGCCTTTTGTGATTTATGCACGAAGACTTCCAAATCCCTCTGTGCTCTAGCTTTCTGCAGTCTTTCTCCATTTTAATAATATTCAGACACTCTATTCCTCCTAACAAAGTGCATAACCTTATTTTCCCACATTATATTTCATCGACCAAGTCTTTTGTCCACTCACTTCATCTATCTATATCCCTCTGCAGACACGTCATCCTCATCACTTGCCTTTCCATCTATTTTTGTGTCATCTTTAAACTTGCCTATAATACACTCACTTTCCTCATCCAAGTCATTCATCTATATTGTAAGTAATTGCGACCTCAGCACTGATCCCTATGGCACTCCACTACTTACAGGCTGCCCTCCCAAAAATGCCCCCCTTCCCCAACTCTCATTAATGAGCCATATCTCTTTACATACCAAAATCCTAGAAGCAGCCTAATACGTGGTACCTTGTGAAATACCTTCTGAAAATCCAAATATTGCTTTCCTTTTGTCTACCCTGCCTATTATGTCAAAGGATTCTAATAAATTTGTCAGGCATGATTTCCACTTCATGAAGCCATGCTGACTCTGCTTGATCACATGTTGTTCCTGGAAGTGCTCATTTATAATAGATATTAACATTTTCCCAATAACAGACATTAACTAACTGGATGCAAGTTACCTATTTTTGTCTCTTTCCTTTTTAAATAAGTGTGTTACGTCAGACGCTTCCAAACTTCTGGGACTTTTTCAGAATCTACAGATTCTTGAAAGATTACTCAGTGCATCCACCATCTTAGTAGCTATTTTTTCAATATTCTAGGATGGATCCCATCAGGTCCAAGGGACATATCAGTCTTTAGCCCCATTAATTTCCCTAGTATTTTTTCTCTATGATAGTTATTGTAATTATTCTGTCCTCAATTTGCCTCCTGATTATTCAGAATTCTTTGAATGAATTGAAAGTCTTCTACTGTGAAGACTGATTTATTTCTTCAATTCCTCTGCCCTTTCCTGCTTTCCCATTATTTATTTCGCCAGTCTCTTTCTCTCAGGGGCCTCTGAAACAATTAGCCTGTCTTCCTTTTCACATATTCAAAGAGTTCTTGCTGTCTGTATTGATATTACTGGCAAGTTTACCCTCAAAGTTTATCTTCTCGCTTTCTTAGGTATTTTTAAAAAAATCTTTCCCCATAGGTTAGGTTAGGTGAATTGGCCATGCTAAATTGCCCATCATGTTAGGTGCATTAGTCAAAGGGAAATGGGTCTGGGTGGGTTACTCTTTGGAGGGTCAGTGTGGACTTGTTGGGCTGAAGGGCCTGTTTTCACACTGTAGCAAATCTAATCTAAATCTTCTGGTTTGATCACAAGCTTACTTTGAGTCTTAAAAATACAACGAATATGAACAGAGAGGCTAATACGTCCTGTGAAACTTGTTTGCCATTCAATATGATCATGGCTGATTTCTGCCCCAACCCCACTTTCATAGAGTCATAGAGATGTACAGCATGGAAACAGACCCTATGGTCCAACCCGTCCACGCCGACCAGATATCCCAACTCAATCTAGTCCAACCTGCCAGCACCCGGCCCATATCCCTCCAAACCCTTCCTATTCATATACCCATCCAAATGCCCGACCCCCAGGGAAAAGACTTTGTCTATTTATCCTATCCATGCCCCTCCTAATTTTGTAAACCTCTATAAGGTCACCCCTTAGCTTCAGACGCTCCAGGAAAAACAGCTCCAGCCTGTCCAGCCTTTCCCTATAACACAAATCCTCCAACCCAGGCAACATCCTTGTAAATCTTTTCTGAACCCTTTCAGGTTTCACAACATCTTTCCGATAGGAAGGAGACCAGAACTGCAACCAATATTCCAACAGTGGCCTAATCAACGTCCTGCACAGCTGCAACATGACCTCCCAACTCCTGTACTCAATACTCTGACCAATAAAGGAAAGCATACCAAATGCCTTCTTCACTATCCTATCTACCTGTGACTCCACTTTCAAGGAGCTATGAACCTGCACTCCAAGGTCTCTTTGTTCAGCAACACTCCCTCGGACCTCACCATTAAGTGTATAAGTCCTGCTAAGATTTGCTTTCCCAAAATGCAGCACCTCACATTTATCTGAATTAAACTCCATCTGCCACTTCTCAGCCCATTGGCCCATCTGGTCCAGATCCTGTTGTAATCGGAGGTAACCCTCTTTGCTGTCCACTACACCTCCAATTTTGGTGTCATCTGCAAACTTACTAACTGTACCTCTTATGCTCGCATCCAAATCATTTATGTAAATGACAAAAAGTAGAGGGCCCAGCACCGATCCTTGTGGCACTCCACTGGTCACAGGCCTCCAGCCTGAAAAGCAACCCTCCATCACCACCCTCTGGTCTTTTACCTTTGAGCCAGTTCTATATCCAAATGGCTAGTTCTCCCTGTATTCCATGAGATCTAACCTTGCTAATCAATGTCCCATGGGGAACCTTGTCGAACACCTTACTGAATTCCATATAGATCACATCTACTGCTCTGCCCTCATCAATCTTCTTTGTTATTTCTTCAAAAAACTCAATCAAGTTTGTGAGACATGATTTCTCATGCACAAAGCCATGTTGACTATCGCGAATCAGACCTTGCCTTTCCAAATACATGTACATCCTGTCCCTCAGGATTCCCTCCAACAACTTGCCCACCACCGAAGTCAGGCTCACCGGTCTATAGTTCCCTGGCTTGTCTTTACCGCCCTTCTTAAACAGTGGCACCACGTTAGCCAATCTCCAGTCTTCCGGCACCTGACCTGTGACCATCGATGATACAAATATCTCAGCAAGAGGCCCAGCAATCACTTCTCTCGCTTCCCACAGAGTTCTCGGGTACACCTGATCAGGTCCTGGGGATTTATCCACCTTTAACAGTTTCAAGACATCCAGCACTTCCTCCTCTGTAATCTGGACATTTTGCAAGATGTCACCATCTATTTCCCTACAGTCTATATTTTCCATATGCTTTTTCACAGTAAATACTGATGCAAAATATTTATTTAGTATCTCCACAATTTTTTGTGGCTCCACACAAAGGTCGCCTTGCTGATCTTTGAGGGACCCTATTCTCTCCCGAGTTGCCCTTTTGTCCTTAATGTATTTGTAAAAATTCTTTGGATTCTCCTTAATTCTATTTGCCAAAGCTATCTCCTGTCCCCGTTTTGCCCTCCTGATTTCCCTCTTAAGTATACTCCTACTGCCTTTATACTCTTCTAAGGATTCACTCGATCTATCCTGTCTGTACCTGATATATGCTTCCTTCTTTTTCTTAACCAAACCCTCAATTTCTTTAGTCATCCAGCATTCCCTATACCTACCAGCCTTCCCTTTCACCCTGACAGGATTATACTTTCTCTGGATTCTTGTTATCTCATTTCTGAAGGCTTCCCATTTTCCAGCCGTCCCTTTACCTGCAAACATCTGCCTCTGATCAGCTTTTGAAAGTTCTTGCCTAATACCGTTACAATTGGCCTTCCTCCAATTTAGAACTTCAACTTTGAGATCTGGTCTATCCTTTTCCATCACTATTTTAAAACGAATAGAATTATGGTCACTGGCCCCAAAGTGCTCCACCACTGACACCTCAGTCACCTGCCCTGCCTTATTTCCCAAGATTAGGTCAAGTTTTGCACCTTCTCCAGTAGGTACATCCACATACTGAATCAGAAAATTGTCTTGTACACACTTAACAAATTCCTCTCCATCTAAACCTTTAACACTATGGCAGTCCCAGTCTATGTTTGGAAAGTTAAAATCCCCTGCCATAACTACCCTATTATTCTTCGAGATAGCAGAGATCTCCTTACAAGTTTGTTTCTCAATTTCCCTCTAACTATTGGGGGGTCTATAATACAATCCCAATAAGGTGATCAGCCGTTTCTTATTTCTCAGTTCCACCCAAATAACTTTCCTGGATGTATTTCCGGGAATATCCTCCCTCAGCACAGCTGTAGCTATCCCTTATCAAAAATGCCACCCCCCCCCCCCCTCTTCTCTTGCCTCCCTTTCTATTCTTCCTGTAGCATTTGTATCCTGGAACATTAAGCTGCCAGTCCTGCCCATCCCTGAGCCATGTTTCCATAATTGCTATGCAATCCCAGTCCCATGTTCCTAACCATGCCCTGAGTTCATCTGCCTTCCCTGTTAGGCCCCTTGCATTGAAATAAATGCAGTTTAATTTATTAGTCCTACCTTGTCCCTACCTGCCCTGATTGTTTGACTCACTTCTGTTCTCAGCTGTACCGGTCTCAGATCGATCTCTTTCCTCACTATCTCCCTGCACCACCCCCCCCCACCTTACTAGTTTAAATCCTCCCAAGCAGTTCTAGCAAATTTCCCTGCCAGTATATTAGTCCCCTTCCAATTTAGGTGCAATCCGTCCTTGTACAGGTCACTTCTACCCCAGAAGAGATTCCAATGATCTAAAAATGTGAATCCTTCTCCCGTACACCAGCTCCTCAGCCATGCATTCATCTGCTCTATCCTCCTATAGCCCTCACTAGCTCGTAGCTGAAAAATGTGTTGCTGGAAAAGCGCAGCAGGTCAGGCAGCATCCAAGGAACAGGAGAATCGACGTTTCGGGCATAAGCCCTTCTTCAGGAATCCTCACTAGCTCGTAGCACTGGGAGTAATCCAGATATTACTACCCTTGAGGACCTCCTTTTAAAATTTCTGCCTAACTCTCTGTAATCTCCCTTCAGAGTCTCAACCTTTTCCCTTCCAATGTCGTTGGTTCCAATGTGGACAATGACCTCCTGCTGGCCCCTCTCCCCTGTGAGAATATTCTGCACCCTCTCTGAGACATCCTTGATCCTGGCACCAGGGAAGCAACACACCATTCTGCTTGTTCTCTGCTGGCCACAGAAACGTCTGTCTGTACCTCGGACTACAGAATCCCCCAACACAATTGATCTCTTGGAAGCCGACATACCCCTCGTTGCATTAGAGCCAGTCTCAATACCAGAAACTCCCTTATCCCGAGTCTGTGCCAGTGTTCTGGATCGCCCAGCCTGAAGGAAACAACTGCTCAGCATTGACCCTGTCAAGCCCTCTCAGAATCTTTCATTTTTTAATAACATCACTTCTTGTACTACCAAATTCCAATGAGTATTGGCCCAACTTGCTGAACCTTTCCCCATAGAACAACCACTTAATCTCAGGTACCATGAGAAACAAAAACTGTTTGAACATCTAAAAGCCATGGCAGAATTGTGCTGCAACTATGGAAGGGCTTGTGGTGATAACCCTTGAATACCAATAAGCCAAACATCAACACACTCAACTGAAAACTTTCTCCTTGAAAGGCACATTGCAAAGAATCTACAGCACAAACAGGCCATTGATCCCACAGTTCAAAGTCAGTTGATGTGCCACACAACCTTCCTCCTATCCTATGTGATCTAACCAGAGAAACATGGTCTTCTATTCCTTTTTCTTTTATGATTACCAAGTTTCCCTTAAAATGCATTTGTACCGTTCATCTCAAACATACTCAGTGATAGCAAGTTCCACACGCTCATCACTCCTAGCAATTCATACTGGATTTATTAATGACTATCCTAAATTTATATAGTTTCCTCCACAAGTGGAAATGTATCCTATGTCTATGCTATTTTGATGGTCTTTATCAGGTCTGCCCACAATCTTCTCTTCTCTTGGAAGAAAAAGTCTGTTCATTTATTTTTAAGGAAAGGCATAACCTCTCAGTTCTAATATTACCCTTGTAAATTATTTTTGCTCTTTATCCCCACAATATCTTGACATCTTTTTATAACACTGAAACCACAACAAGACACAGTACTGCAAGCGTGGCCTAACCAAGGTCCAAATCAAGCCATACCTGATAAAGTTTCAGTTGCATCCCTGGATTATAATATGGAAGGAGGCACCTTTTATAGATATCACCACAAGGTAATCCATTGGATATGCTCTCTAAATAACTCTAGTGCTATATCTTCAGCCTCTCACGTTTGCGTAAACTGCTCAAGATAGAATTGCAACACTGACCTTGATATTTAAGGGGAGACAGAAAGAATGTGGGACAAGATGAAAACGGCCAGAGAATGTATCGAGGTCAAGATTAGAGTGGTGCTGAAAAAGCACAGCAGGTCAGGCAGCATTGAAGGAGCAGGAAAATTGACGTTTTGGGCAAAAGCTCTTCATCAGGAGCTTTTGCCCAAAACGTCAATTTTCCTGCTCCTCGGATGCTGCCTGACCTGCTGTGCTTTTCCAGCACCACTCTAATCTTGACTCTGATCTCCAGCACCTGCAGTACTCACCTTTCGCCTCGGGAATGTATCAAGGCTAGGAAAATCCAGCACAGGCAGGCACAGCCAGAGATCAGTGGGTTTGTTCCCAGCAAATAGGGGGTGGGGGGAGGCATTGGTATTGTGACAGGCTAGTAAAGCTACATTTCTTTTCCGGCTGGGTTTCCCCAAAGTTGCTGTACAGCAACTGTTAAACAAATAAAACTCCTATTGTACTACGGGAGCTTGATTTAAGTATAGCAATGGTGACCTTCCAACATGACACACATACACAAGACCAATCATCGTAAGAATAGATTAAGTTGCACTTTTCAAAGTGATCTCCTCACCTGCCCACTGGTCTTCACAATCTGTCACTGGGAAGGAGACAATACCAAGGCTAACCTGTCTTTTGGGGTACGATGAAATATCTGGTATGGAAGCAAGTCTATTTTCATCTTCGAACGATAAACTCGTTAAATCGTGCCTAATGTGAGCAACAAGTCAATCTCAGTAGACACTTCCATTACCGTCATGGGGCCCATAAATGACTTCTTCAGCTCCCCACAAAGTTCAGGTGTAGGGCTCTTGTGGTGCAATGGTAGTGTCCCTACTTCCAAGCCAGAAGGCCTGTGTTCACTTCCCACTTGCTCCAAATGTATGTCATAACATACCTGAACAGGCTGTTTGGAAATATCTTCAACCTTAGATGTGGCCGTCAAATGAAGCAGGTAAACCTCACTGACAGCGTCCAAGATTCACGGATTTCATTGCAAATTTCCATAAGAGGGAGTTATGTCAGGATTCCTGCACTTGATCATTACCCTGCATACATAAGGAACTTCAGGTGATAACTGGATCAAGTATTGCTGCCTTGTTCGCAAATGGTCCCATTGACCAACTCTGCTCACCCAGGAAGAATGCTCGCAGATGTTTGGGGGTCAGTACGAAAGGAGCTTCAGAGGGTTGTGGTGGGGGGGGTGGGGGGGGGGGGGGGGGGGGGGGGGGGAATAGAAACAGGAAATTAAAATAAAAACTATTTTAGTGGATGCAAATATAATGGTCTTTCCTCGATCAACAGATCAAATCTCTCTGCTCTTCCTTTATCTCTACTTCTGACCCTATAATAGATCTCATAACTGTGGCACAACATCACTATTTAAACTGTGAATAAAAGAGGCCAAATCAAACTGGACAGGGTGAATGGAAAAAATATATTTAATATAAACATTAAAAATCAATAGATCAAAGTATTAGGGGAAAAAGCTATTACAACACAAAAGCAACATCGAAATTGTTAGATTACTGACAATGAACACAAAATTTCAAATAATGCACTTCTCCATTCTCTTTTTCAGCCTAGATTTAAATGTGTAGTGGGAATTGATTAAAGGAATAAAGACACATCAGCACTATTTTCTGCCTTACTTAAAGGATTATTAAATTTTGTTGAAGATTCTTACTCTACTGGGGCAACTAGCTGACCTACAATGTGCAGCAATTAAAACATTTGCTCTTCAACTCTGCCTCTTGTTAGGCTGCTTCAGTGTATATGGACCCCTCTTACCTAAGAAAGTGTTTTGTGCTGAAAACAAGTATAGTGTTCCCACGGCCTGTCCCACCAATGGCATCCTTGTCACAGTGCTGTTTTTGAAAGGAAGAAATGGCTTGCCCCAAAGATTAATTGGCTCTTCATTCTGTGTCCTGTGTGTCAGTCTTTAACTGCAATTTGGCTATCACACAAAATTGCGTCTGATTGGCTACTCATTGGTACTTTCATTTAGAAAGGCCATAAAATGATTGCTTTAGGGTTCTTGCGGCAACGTGGTAATGTCTCTATCTCTGAGCCATGACATCTCTGAACAGATTAGAAAATATTTGTACAATGGTTGCTACTAGCCATGGACTATTACTAGACCAATGCAAAAGGAGACACTGTTCTAATGTTTGGATAATTTCAAATTGTTGAAGGCACAACACAACAACTGTAATGGATAGTTGTGTTATACTCAGTTGGATAAACTGAAAGCATAACCCCCCCCCAACAAAATGTGCCTCATCAAAACTGACTCAAAATTTCAGCTTGGTTAACTAATAATCAACCACACTCCCAAATCTAAACTAGTTTGCTCTTATCCTATTGTTAGATTGATATTATACAGTTTTGTTCAACAGATTCCTTCCACCTTCCTGAGCAAGAAGCAGTAGAAGGCTGACACAGGATGCACCACATCTTGACTCATCTCACATTGTGACTAAGACAGAACTGCAACACAACTGCAGTAATACAAATTTCTATTACACATCCAATTTCAGAAATTCTCATTAATTCACTCATTTTCTGTCTTAATTTAATTCTAGGTCATTTGGCAATTCACTGACTTGACCTTTTCATAATAGTCCGAATGATTTTTTGGAGGAAGCTACTCCCCAGTGTTCAACTGCCTGGGGCTCACTCACACAGGCAACGTTATGAACTGACTGTTGCAGCATCCATTTGCTCTAGGTACTTAGTAGTGGGCGGCACGGTGGCACAGTGGTTAGCACTGCTGCCTCACAGCGCCAGAGACCTGGGTTCAATTCCCACCTCAGGCAACTTACTGTGTGGAGTTTGCACATTCTCCCCGTGTCTGCGTGGGTTTCCTCCGGGTGCTCCGGTTTCCTCCCACAGTCCAAAGATGTGCAGGTCAGGTGAATTGGCCATGCTAAATTGCCAGTAGTGTTAGGTAAGGGGTAGATGTAGGGGTATGGGTGGGTTGCGCTTCGGCGGGTCGGTGTGGACTTGTTGGGCCGAAGGGCCTGTTTCCACACTGTAAGTAATCTAATCTAATCTAATCTAATCTAAAAAACCAATGTGTGTGGTACAGATTTAAACACAAATAAAATCAACTCCAAGTCTACTGGTCAGGAGGTGGTCAGACTAATGCCAGAAAACTTTGCTTACTTGATGGGGCACTGTCTCAGCTCAGCGCTACTGCAGCATAAGATTATTGATTATGAAATGGACTTGCTAGATACAGACCAATTCAATGGATTTTTGGATTTTACATAATGGAGCTACAGATTTGACCAATATGACTATTAGTTGAGGAGAAAGTTGCTGTATCACAGCAGGTCCTTAACTCATATAGACCAAAGAGTCTAAGTGCCATATTCCAGTAAACAAATTCGTGTTAAATTAAATACAGGTTGAACAAATAGTGCTGTATGTCAGAGTCATGGACGGTCCAACCCATCCATGCCAACCAGATATCCCAACCCAATCTAGTCCCACTTGCCGGCACTTGGCCCATATCCCTCCAAACCCTTCCTATTCATATACCCATCCAAATGCCTCTTAAATGTTGCAATTGTACCAGCCTCCACCACTTCTTCTGGCAGCTCATTCCATACACGTACCACCTTCTGTGTGAAAAAGTTGCCCCTTAGGTCTCTTTTATATCTTTCCCCTCTCACCCTAAACCTATGCCCTCTAGTTCTGGACTCCCCCACCCCAGGGAAAAGACTTTGTCTATTTATCCTATCCATGCCCCTCAATTTTGTAAACTTCTGTAAGGTCACCCCTCAGCCTCCAGGGAAAACAGCCCCAGCCTGTCCAGCCTCTCTCTATAGCTGAAACCCTCCAACGCTGGCAACATCCTTGTAAATCTTTTCTGAACTCTTTCAAGTTTCACAACATCTTTCCGATAGGAAGGAGACCAGAATTGCACGCAAAATTCCTACAGTGGCCTAACCAATGTCCTGTACAGCCGCAACATGACCTCCCAACTCCTGTACTCAATGCTCTGACCAATAAAGGAAAGCATACCAAACACCTTCTTCACTATCCTATCTACCTGCGACTCCACTTTCAAGGAGCTGTGAACCTGCACTCCAAGGTCTCTTTGTTCAGCAACACTCCCTTGGACCTTACCATTAAGTGTATAAGTCCTGCTAAGATTTGCTTTCCCAAAGTGCAGCACCTCGCATTTATCTGAATTAAACTCCATCTACCACGTCTCAGCCCATTGGCCCATCTGGTCAAGAACCTGTTGTAATCTGGGGTAACCCTCTTCGCTGTCCACTACATCTCCAATTTTGGTGTCATGTGCAAACTTACTAACTATACCTCTTATGATCGCATCCAAATCATTTATGTAAATGACAAAAAGTAGTGGACCCAGCACCGATCCTTGTGGCACTCCACTGGTCACAGGCCTCCAGTCTGAAAAACAACCCACCACCACCCTGTGTCTCCTACCTTTGAGCCAGTTCTGTATCCAAATGGCTAGTTCTCCCTGTATTCCGTGAGATCTAACCTTGCTAATCAGTCTCCCATGGGGAACCTTGTTAAACGCCTTGCTGAAGTCCATATAGATCACATCTACTGCTCTGCCCTCATCAATCCTCTTTGTTACTTCTTCAAAAAAGTCAATCAAGTTTGTGAGACATGATTTCCCATGCACAAAGCCATGTTGACTATCCCTAATCAGTCCTTGCCTTTCCAAATACATGTACATCCTGTCCCTCAGGATTCCCTCCAACAACTTGCCCACCACCGAGGTCAGGCTCATTGGTCTATAGTTTCCTGGTTTGTCCTTACCACCGTTCTTAAACAGTGGCACCACGTTTGCCAACCTCTAGTCTTCCGGCACCTCACCTGTGTCTATCGATGATACAAATATCTCAGCAAGAGGCGCAGCAATCACTTCTCTAGCTTCCCACAGAGTTCTAGGGTACACCTGATCAGGTCCTGGGGATTTATCCACTTTTATGCATTTCACACATCTTGGCACCTAACTTGTTAGCATGGCTAATGGTCACTCAACAGCACTACTCCATTTGGCTAGCTTGATTACACTAGTTTCCAGACCGACACGAAGTGCCATTGTGTTTATACATGTTCCACCATGCTGGGGATGACGGCTCAGTGGTTAGCACTGGTGCCTCTCAGCACCAGGGACCCAGGTTCGATTCTAGCTTTGGGTAATATTCACCGTGAAGTTTGTATGTTCTCCCATGTCTGCGTAGGTTTCCACTGGGTGCACCAGTTTTCCTCCCTCAGTCTAAAAATGTGCAGATTGGCCAAGCTAAATTGCCCAGAGTCCAGGGATATACAGGCAAGCAGGTGAATTAGCCTGGAAATACAGGGTTCTGGGAGGGGATCTGAATGGGATGCTCTCCAGAGGTTCAGTATGGACACGATGGGCTGAATGGCCTCTTGCCATACTGTAGGGATTCTATGATCATGCACGTCTGCAGTGATTGAGATAGCTTAAACATGCATATTCATATCCAGTACGCTCTTTCCAACACCCATTCTTTCTATCTATTGGTGCACAGATTATTAAAAGTTTCATGCTGATGCTCTGTAGCTAAACATCTGTTTCAATATAAAATCTGATACGATTTACATCAGTTTAAAATGTTTGGCTCTCTTGCATATTGTAGTCACAATGTTACTGCATCAAGCTACAGACTCTCTCAGGTAGGTCTCAGTACAAATAATACAAAGTTCAGAATTAGCAGCTCTGCACCAGGATTTGGAATGGGAGTTATCCTATGCATGAAGATAGCTGTACATTCTTTTTTAAGAATGAATTCTTTGAATGTGGGCAACAGGTACCACTTATTGGAGATGCCCATTTGCTCCGAACATATTGAAATTCAGTTGCATTGTGTAGGACTAGACTGACGTGTCAGCCACGTTCATTTCCCTTTAAGGATTTTGTGAACAAGTTGAGTTTTCTTTGAGCATATCATGATCCAACTTAAATAGACGTACATTTGATATGGAACACTTGGGTGTCAACTATGGCTTAGTGGGGAGTACTCTCACTTCTGGGCCACATCCTACACCAGAAGTCTGTGCACCTAATTTAAGCTGACACAAGGGCTGATTGAGAATACTGCATGCAATTAGAGTTGCAATCTTTTTGAATAAGACATTAAACTAAAGTTCAATCCGCCCTCTTAGGTCTCATGCCACTACTTCAAGGGGAACTCCTGTATCGTTCTCCATGGCTTTGTTAACTGTCACTCTTCAAATCAACATAACTGAAGCAAATTATTTGGCCTGTATCTTGTTTTTATTTCTTGTGTCATGCACAAATTTTCCATGCCCTTTCCTGCATTGTGACAGTGACTACATTGCAGAAAGTAATTTAAGCACTGTGTGGTGGCTTCTATCACATAAATGCGAGCTAACTTTTGGCTTTCATATTGGCCCCCAAATCCTCTCCATAATGTTAAGGAACTGTGGAAGAAAACTTTCCATGCAAAAATGTACAAACTCCCAACAGTGTAAATATTGGTTGAAAACGTGAGAAAGTAAAAGTAGCACCCAAAAACTATTCATCTTAAGAGCAAAATACCTTGTTGAGTGTGGCAGGAACAAAAAGAGCACAACTTGACTCTTTGCATCATACTTGAATGCATTCCTTATTTTAGTCAATACCTCCATCTGGGAATTTTTCTCTTCACCCACGGTGGCACGGTGGCACAGTGGTTAGCACTGCTGCCTCACAGCGCCAGAGACCCGGGTTCAATTCCCACCTCAGGCGACTGACTGTGTGGAGTTTGCACATTCTCCCCGTGACTGCGTGGGTTTCCTCCGGGTGCTCCGGTTTCCTCCCACAATCCAAAAATGTGCAGGTTAGGTGAATTGGCCACGCTAAATTGCCCGTAGTGTTAGGTAAGGGGTAAATGTAGGAGAATGGGTCTGGGTGGGTTACGCTTCGGCGGGTCGGTGTGGACTTGTTGGGCCGAAGGGCCTGATCCACACTGTAGGTAATCTAAATCTAAAACAAGTACATAATGCTGCTTTTCAGTATTGTGGTAGTCATGCACTTTGGCCTGTCTTTTTATCAAGGGGTATTATCCAAGCATTCCAAGGCACTTTATAGAGGTGTTACTCAACTCAGGAAACGCTGCCTCTATGATATTGATTTTAAGTCAGGTATTAAGACAAGAGAAAGAGGTCAAGATACCAAGGTGTCTATGGAGAAAATTGGGTGATAATTGTGGTTTGAGGTGAATGTGAGGTGGCAATTGCTGAAGCAAGTTTAGCATTTGCCGGTTTACACACCGGATTGTGGAGGAAACACAGTATCAAAGCTACAACAAAAACTGCTGTGGTAATACCTGATCTCTTACATGCCTGTGAGACATAGGCTACCTACTCCAGACACATTAAACAGTGTCACATGTTCTAAATGCATCTTGTGTGGAGCCTAACAGTTATAAAATGAGAGGGGTAGGTGCTCAACACTGAAGCACTTCCAAGAGCAGAAATAACTGGAATTGAAGTATGGCGAAAGTGAGGACTGCAGATGCTGGAGATTAGAGCCAAGAGTGTGGTGCTGGAAAGCCACAGCAGGTCAGGCAGCATCTGAGGAGCAGGAAAATCAACATTTCGGGCATAAGCCCTTCAACAGGTAGGGCTTTTGCCCAAAACATTGATTTTCCTGGTCCACGGATGCTGCCTGACCTGCGGTGTTTTTCCAGCACCACACTCTTGGCTGAATTGAAGTATTCCCACCATCAGCTCAAATGGAGTGAATATGCAGTATATATGGCTGACAATAAAAACTCTGAAGGCAGTCACGACTTAAACTTGAACACTGCGTGAGGTGAGCCAAGAAGAAGATACAAAGACTCCTTGAGGTGAACCTCAGAAAACTTACTGGGAGAAAAATGCACAGGAAAGATCTGCCTGAAGAACAATCTTAAGTAATGGTGTTCCTTCCTTCAAACAGCAAATACAGGCAGCTAAGCACAAAAGACAAGCTACAAAGATGGTAGTCCCACCAGAATCAGACAATTCATTCTTGACCACGATGTGGAAAGCCACGCAGGTCTGTAATTGGGCTCCACAGCCCACATCAGAACACACAACAGATGACTCGATGCATATAATCAGTCATCTTCAGGAACGAAGGGACACTGAGGATGACAACAGAATGTCAGACAGAAATGGGTAAATAAACAAATTTTAACTTACTTCAAATTCAAAAAAATATTCACACGCTGCAACTCTGAAATCAAATATCACACAAGTAGTAGGCACATACTGAGACTGCTGCAAGAACATCCAGGCCCATTAAACAGTCTGCAATTGCACACATCTGTTTGTGTCAATATGATAGACATTTTTATCACAAGTTTATATGTATAACATAGACCAATACATGCAAATGGTGTGACATGACTCAAAACTGCACATAACAATTGTTCTAAGACATGGAATCTATTTGCAATATATGACTCTACGACTCTATTTCACGGAGTTGTGCAAGTAGGATTTGCATCCCTTTGAAAACCAGCATAGGTGACGCCATTCATCTTTGATGTCTCATTTCCTACTTGCATTTCCTTCCCATTTTTGTGGTCATCTGGCTCTCTTTCCCTTCACTCAGGCCTGGCTCTTGCGTTCATTAAGATTTCAGGTGAAAGGAAATGCAAGCAATAGAAGGACAAATCAGCAGCAGTCCCACAGGGCAGCGTGGGATGCTTCAGCTCACGGCAGAAAGGCTGCTGATGTGATGTGGTTGGACAATAAGGGAGTCGGCAAGGTGATATTTCAAAGCCACCCTCCATAACAACATTCCATCTCCAGAAAACAGCAATTAATTAATCAGAAAACTGATCGGGAAGGTGACCAAATCATCTAAATATTAAAGCTTTTAACCAGCCTATAAAATTAAGATAGTCTTTCATTACACAATTTGTCCAAAATGCATTTGCTGTGTAGCTATAATAAGTGATGTGATTTTAAGAAATACATAACACTTCAGAATACTCCACCATTCATAACATTTGATGAATAAACTTAAAATTTCAAGAAGATATTTCTGCTTTTTACACAGAAATGCTGCAGCAATCCTTGCAGGGCTCATTGAGAAGAATATTAAAATTTCTAAGATGCAAGAGCTCACAGTTAGGAGGTGCTTCCCTGAAAACAATACGCCATCACTTTCTAAAAATAACAATGGATTTAGACAGGGGTTTCACTGCAATTCTCCACTAGGTAGCTCCCTGCTCATTGGCGTTTGGCATTGGCCAATCATACTCTCGTCTTTACAGCAACGCAAGGCAGTTAAATTAACTAGTTGAGGGGATTCTTCCTGTTGCGATATTTCACAAGATCAGAGAGAATCAAATGTCACTGTCTCTATTATACTCAATAAGGACTCCAGAAGGTACTTGTGAAAAAAAAAGTAAAATCTGAATCTATTAATTAATTATTCAGTGTGTCAGAACACATTCCTCAAAGCCACTAATAAAAGTGAAGTGAAATATTCAAACAAATAGGGTCACCAAGAACATTATTCGATACTGAGCCTCACAGGAGGTCATAATTTAAGCTAATAGCTGGAATTTTCCCTCACTAGTATTCATTTGTTGAAATCCCTGTAACACATGAATAAATAATTCTTCCACTCATTTTGTTCATTCAGTTGCCTGCCTTGCTGTGACCTACTTATAGAGACCCTTACTCCATACAGTATCAAGACAAACCAGGACTGCAGAACAAGTCAGCTGCATTCATACTAAACAGAACACTTATTTTTGGAAACAAAGATTAACCATACAGTTTTAATTTGTTTTAACAAAATGGTACAGAATTTTACTGCAGATGGCTATGGACAAAATGTCAATTCCCGTGCACTTAAATCTAACAGCATTGCTCTCTTATTTCTTAAAAGGCCAAAATAACAACTTAAATTACCAAAGTCCTGCAGTCCAGTGTTAAACATTGCAAAGATTGAGCAGAACTGTGAAAATATATCTAGAAAATACTAATTCATCCAGAAGCTTCAGTGCTACTGACAAAGGTATTACAAAGCCAAACTGACATGGCATCCGACCAATATACAGTAATGGCCTTTCAGCTGCTCAGGCCCCAGGATGCCAAACAATAGAGAAATCACAAAACTCTCCATGGTCACAGGACTACATGCCACAATCGTTTAGTAACTTTAAATCAACAGCATTAAACACCACAGTCTTTTAAGTATACAATGAACACTTATGGATTATTACTGAAAGGGGACCATATTTGTCAATGAAAAACTCAGCCTGACTGAACCACACTTTGGATTGCTTAAGCAATTAAGAATTGCAAACTGTACTTTTACTGTACCTCAGTATATTAACATCATCCTTTTTTACAGCTTTGCATTCACTTGCAAGTGAGAAACACTGAAAAGTGTTTGAGACACAGGACTGATAATCCCATAGTACTGCAACTGCAGTCACACTGTTATACTCCACTACTGCATTTTAAAGAAGAAAACAACAGGGCTGATTGCATCCTCAAACATTTCTATTATGGAGGAGACTTTTACAATATGGGCATCTTACAAATGATATGTATGCTTGTGCCACATTTGTAAAGAAAGATGTTGGATTTGTATACCTTACCAATGTACTTAAAACACTTTTTAAATGCAAAAAGCAATTTTAATTCTAGCTGTAAATACACAATAGATACAAAATACAGTCACCTATTTTTGATGCATCAGCACATAAATAAATGACAATTAACCTCCTTTGCACAAATGCTACTGGGAAGTTCCCATTATTTTAAATTAACAACAACCCTAAGACAAAGCAGGCCTTTTTCGGTTCCAATTATAGAACATGATTTTCCTTATGCACTAACAGATGCTGATCATGTATCACTGGGAAGTGAGAGATGCTGGACACTTACTTTACTCCACCTGAAATAGAAAGAAAAGTATGGAATATAATGGCTGCAAGTTTCACATGGATGTCCTTTAACAAGGCTTAAATGGTACTCAGTAACATTACAAAAACACATAACCGAGCAGCTTTAAAAGTCAGTCAGCATTTGGTACTGGTACACATCTGGCATTTCATTAAAAACGAATACGCACTGAGGAAAGTATTGTCACAACGTCCAGATAATCAAGCTTGCAACTTGGGGAGAAAGGTGAATGAGAGAAGGGAAGAGAAAAGTGAACCAGGGAAAGAGACAATCCTACAACAATATATAAAACAATACAGCAATGTGCAATATCTTAACACCAGGTGCCTCTCATATAACATTCACTGCGATACATGTCATTTTGTGGATTTCAGGCATGCCACATTTTAAAATGTTAATCAAATTTCTACTGTGGATGACACAGAAAAATATGTCTCAACAGCTTGCTCCAACATTCAAGGATAAAAAAGGATCTATATTTCACACTGCCTTAATATACTGCATCTAAAATTTCGAAAACAAACCAGTGTCAGCTGCATTATCAAACAACTAGAAGAGCTTCTAAAAATTTAAATCAACTCACCACAGCATTATGTGAAGCCTTATATTGAAGGGACATTGTGCTTACAAAAAAGGGAGTCTTCCTTATTCAAATCAGTTGCATCATTACATGCTAAGCATCCAGCTCACCAAACCCTCCACTCTGAGAATGCCCCCATTAGCACTATGACAAGACAATTGTTCTTTCGAGGAGCTCAGAAACAGACTTCGTCCAGCTGCTGAATGAGAGGTCACCGGGAGCCGTGCCAAAATTGAACACTTCACAGATACAGATACACTACGTTCCTTTTTGTCAGAGCGTCACAGTGCACAGCTATTCCTTCCTGTGCTTATTTTAGTCCACACGAGATGATTTGCCGAAAATCAATGCAGAGCCTTCTCTGTGCACTTAAAAAATGTTTCATTCAAACTGACACAGCAGCTGCTGTTAGCACTGTTCACAGACTTTCCCATTTGTGGAAAGCAACAGCTTCCCATTAGATGTTCCTCTGCCTTAATAACTCCTCACTACAAAATTGTTACCATTCCAAAGTATGTCAAATGGCTTGAATATGGCAACCTCTCAAGAGCAGGACTGGAACAGTGAGAATGTAAAAAGGTGCAAAGAAACACCAACTGGATGAGCTCCTCCCATATTATATCTACGAATCAGCCTGCACCTGAACATCTTCGGACACAACTTTTCTCCTATCAAACAGGAGCGAGCACAGAGCAACACAAAAATCCGTGCCCTCTTTTAACATGCCATAAAATCTTCAAACCAAAAAAAAACCTCAGTGCCGCAAGACAGTAACATCAGATTTGGGGGGCTTGGACATAAAAATACTTCACTATGGAATTTATCTGGAGGGTCTACAGAAGCTCCTTGGTTCTTTGTAAAACTTGCAGGTAAAAAGCACTTCAAATTCAACAAACATTAAATCATTGATCTGAGTGTGGCAAGAATGACAAACCAATAGCAGTCAAGGGGAAATCTAGAGAAATAGGAGGGTGAAGGAACTAGAATTAGCTGACAGGAGACTTGCCTGCATGCATGAAAGGGAGTTATGAAATGGTTGGGCCAAATGGCCTGCTTTGTGTATTTCTTTATTCAGATAAAACCATTGGTTATACAGAAAATAAAGCCTCCTCTCAAAGACAATATTGTGTGACACAGGCCTGACCAACAAGCTAAGCTTTTGACATATTTTACATTTTAGACAATTAACAGTGGAGTTATGGGCACTTTCAGATACCAAGGAAGCATTTACACCCAAAGAATATTGTTTTTAATATCACACACAGTTGGTCAAAAGTATAGCAAATGAGACTGACCTCATGTCAAGGTCAGCCAGGGCCAACTTCTCGTCTATGCTTTCTCTATGTTCCCAAAGGATGCTTTTCTCCAGCAAGTCTGCTTCAGTCTTTACTAATGGGATTCCCCCTCCCCAAATGCATCAGTAGAATATGTTCATAAGACTGGCCAGCAGTTGAGGGCCAGGAAGGTTTCAGTTTAATAAATGAGAATTAATATACATATCTCAATGGTAAAGTATGATGATCTCCAAATTTAACAATCTCCCCTTGACATTCAACAGTATTACCATCACTTAATCCCTCACTATCAACATACCATCAACCAGAAACTGAATTGGACCAGCCACATAAATACAGATGGACTCGTGGTTATTGATTTTTGAGGGCTCTTGTGGCGCAGTACGCTTCTGGGCAAGAAGACCTAGATTTGAGTCCCACCTGCTTCAGAGATGTGTCACAACAAGTTGATTAAAAATATAAGTGAGCACGGATACAATTGCAGTTCAGAGCCAGGAAATCCTGCGGCAAGTAACTCCCCTCCTGATTCCCCAAAAGCCTGTCCACCAAGAACAAGGCACAGGTTAGGAGTGTGATGGAATACTCCCGACTTGCCTGGATGAGTGTAGGAGAAAGTGAGGACTGCAGATGCTGGAGATCAGAGCTGAAAATGTGTTGCTGGAAAAGCGCAGCAGGTCAGGCAGCATCCAAAGAGCAGGAGAATCGACGTTTCGGGCATGAGCTCTTCTTCAGGAAGGATGAGCGTAGCCCCAACACAAGCAGCTCAACACCATCCAAGACAAAAAGCCTGCTTGATTGACATCCTCTCCATCACTAGCATACCATTGTACTCACCACAGCAATCTACAAGATGTAATACAGCAGTTCAGAAGACTCCTTCAGTAGCACCTTCCAAACCCATGGCCTCAGGGGAAGCAAGTGCACAAGAACACCACCACCTGCAAGTCACTGACCATCCTGACAAGAAAACATATTACCATTACCTGCAGTGGCACTGGGTCAAAATGTAGAACTCCCTATGTATCGATGCATCATTAACATATGGACAGCAGCTTCTCACACCTCCTCAAGAAGTATTAGGAAGGGGCAACAAATATGGGCCTTGTCAATGACACTCATGCTATGAATGAATATTTTTTTCAAAACTCCCCATGATTAGACAAAATATTAGAGAACAAAGTGTTGCCACAAAGAGGGATGACCATGAGAAATCAGGTGCACCAGCAAACTTGAGTAATAGTATCAAATTTGTCCACTAGTTACAAGTGTTGTGCTGGAACAGAGAAGGGTCTGGGCTTTACATCAATGTTCCAAATCAAACCAAGCCTTTTTGAAAATCTCTGCAAATCTTCCTCTATTTACAAAAAGGTTGCAGTAACCTAATGGAGTTCGAACTCCGAGTCGATATACCTGAAAAGAATCAGGGTTAGCCTCCCAATCAGCACTTTGGGGAAACTAAATCCAGATCTTTATCTAGAAATAAACGAGTGATATGTTGCGCAAAACCTAGTCCCTCATCGCCATAAGCTGTAGCATGATCAAGACTGACATCAAGTTCCTTATTTAATTCTCATTCTCCAAGAGAAGTTTACAATATAGCAAAGACAAGAAAGGTAACCCTAAATATATTCACATGGCAAGAGGGGCACCACTGGCCAACACCACCAATCGTTATTGGTTGAAAATGATTTGAAGGTGATCCAATGAAATATGATGCACCACTCCTGCATGGGAGAAGTGGGCAAGATCAGATCCCAAGGATCTTTCCAAAGTCATTTTTCAACTGACTGTGGAGAGATACATATCCACGGTCTAACAATTTCGCCCCAGCTGAGACAGAAACGGTCTCTGCTCTCTTGCCTTTGTATAAGGGAGATCACGCATTCTGTGTGCGCAATACTATCAGTGCACCACCCTCCCATTCTTAGAAGGATGCCCACAGTTTTGTTTTTAAAGAATGATGAGACAGAATACAGGAAGGAGATAGAATGCTTGGTGTTGTGATGCAAAGTTAACAATCTCTCAATGTCAGCAAAACAAAAGAATTGATCATTGACATCGGTAAGAAAGGAGGAGGACGACATCAGCAGAGCTGAGGTGGAGAGGGTCGAGAGTGTTGATAACCAACTATCTATCCTGGATCACTTCTGTGGATGCGATGGTCAAGGCAGCACAACAACGCTTCTTCCTTAGGACACTAAGGAAATTCGGCATGTCCATAAGGACCCTCACTCACTTTTAAAGATGCACCATACAAAGCATTCTATCCGGGTGCATCACTCTGCCCAAGACCGTAAGAAACTACAGAGAGTTGTGAACACAGCCCAAGTCCATTATGCAAGCCAACTTGCCATCCACTGACTCCATCTACACGTCCTGCTGCCATGGAAAACCAGCCTACATCAAAGACTCTTCCCACCCCGATTATGATCTCTTCCAACCTCTCCAGTCAGGCAGAAGACACAAAGGCTTAAACACATGCACCAACAGGTTCTGGAACAGCTTCTTCCCTGCTGTTGAGACTGCTGAATTGACCTTTCAAATCTAATGCAGATTTTGCTTTTGTACACCTCCTGTAAACCATAACATTGTATGCCTTGCACTGTTCACCCTATGGTCTGATTGAACTTGTTTACTATGATCTGCCTGTACTGCTCACAAAACAAAACTTTTCACTCTACTTGGATACATGCAACAACAATAATCAAAAGTAAAAATCAAATCAAAATAAATTCTGAACTTCAAAGCCTCAAGCATACAATCTGGTTTCTGTGACTAATAGGTTAACATTTACTAGTATCACAGGAAAGAAGTAGGAATAGTAATGAACACAGCAAAAAAACGCTCTTCCAGAACATCTTTTAAATTAGTTTCAGCTCATGATTTAAGCAACAGAAAAAAAAAAATCATGGTCCTTCAAGGTTCAGTAGTTCAATATTGTTAATTATTAATAAAGCCAAAAAATAAACAGGAGTCATCTCACTTTCACAGAGCATGCTCACAATGGAGCTAGCAACTGTCTTCAACTACATTCATTTGGTGGCTGGCTGCAGTTTGCAAGGAACCAGTTCTGTCAGAACCTAATGCAGAGTTCAACAAGCCGAGACAAAGCAAAATCTAATTCAACTAAATATTTAGCATGAATTACTTAACGTGTGAACTGATGCAATGTTCAACTCAACAATCCGATCCAATCAAGATCGTGCTCTTCGAATTCAAAAATGTCAACACTTCTCTGTGCTGATTGTGCTACATCAGAATCTAATGTTAATATATACCAAAATGTTGAGAACATTCAAAAGCAACAAAATCAAATACTTTAACAGAAGTTAAATTGTTTGACAGTGCAGTACAAAGGCCATAACACTTGCAAAGGAGCAACAATGACTTGTTGGGCCGAAGAGCCCGTTTCCATACTGTCGGGAATCTAATCTAATCTAATCTAAAAACAATGACCATTATTCTGTTCACACTTTGTTTAGATGGTTAAAAAGCGAGCATGTCGTGGTCAGTATGATTTCCTATCAACACACAAGAAAGTCTTGAAGTAACTGTTTTGGTTCAAATTACCATCACACATTTGGAGAAGACTATAATCAGCATTTAATAAATGACCTGCTCGCTAGTGCTAAGTTTGGATTCCGCAAGAACCACTCAGTTACTGACCTCATTAGGAGCCGTGATTCAAACATGGACAAAAGAGCAGAATTCCAGAAATGAGGTGAGAGTGACTGTCCATGATATCAGGGCCACATTCGTCAGAGTGTGGCATCAAGGAGCCCTAGCAAAACTAAAGTCAATGGAAACAGGGGAAAACTTTGGTGGTTGAAGTGTAACTGTTACAAAAGACAATGATTGTGGTTGTTTCAAGTGAGTCATCTCAAATTCCAGGGTATCACTGAAAGAGTTCTTCACTGTGGTGTCCTAGACCCAAACATCAGTTGCTTCGCCAATGACCTTCCCTCCATCATAAGATCAGAAGTAGGAATATTCGCAGATGATTGCACAACGTTCAGCACTGAAGCAGTTTGTATCCATTCACATCACGACCAGAACAACAGTCAAGAGAGTCATACATAAACAGATCCTTCAGTCGAACCTCGCCAAGCCGAACAAGTTTCCCAAACTAAACTAGCCCAATGGGGAGGTGAGGGCTTAGTGGTATTATCACTACACTATGAATCCACAAACCTCAGTAATATTCTGGGAACCCGAGTTCTGGATGTAGGGTTGCTTGCTGAACTGGAAGGTTTGTTTTCAGACGTCTCATCACCATACTAGGTAACATCATCAGTGACCCTCCAGATGAAGCACTGGTGGCAATGGCGGCAATGGCCTGTTTTCTGTGCGCGTTTAGGCTCCCTTGGGTTGCTGATGTCATTTCCTGTTCTTTTTTCTCCCACCCTTAAGGAAAAAGAACAGGAAATGACATCACCAACCCAAGGAAACCTAAACACAAAGAGAAAGCGAGCAACACCTTCGGTGCGTCATCTGGAGGCTAACTGATGATGTTACCTCGTGTGGTGATGAGACGTCTGAAAACAAATCTTCCGGCTCAGTTAGCAAGCCTATATCTAGAACCTCAACCTGAGCTACAAATCTTCTCAGATCTCTCTCACCGGAGTTCAAATTCTGCCATGACAGGTGGTGGAATTCAAATTTAATGAATATATGGAATTAGAAGTCTAATGATGACAACAAAACCACTGTCGATTGTCAGGAAAAGCCCATCGCATTCACTAATGCCCTCTTGAGAAGGAAACTGCCATCCCTAACTGGTCTGACCTACATGTGACTCCAGATCCACAGCAATGTGGTTGACTCTTAACGCAATTAGGGAAGGGTAATAAATGCTGGCCTAGTCAGTGATACTACATTCTGTGAATAAATTTTTAAAAATGCCCTTGCCTTGAAACCTTTCCTATTCATGTGCCTGTCTAAATGTCATTTAAATATGAGAACTGTATCTGCATCCACCACTTCCTTTGGCTGCTCATACCACATACGAATCATTGTGTGTGAAAACATTGCCCTTCAGGTCCCTTTTAAAATCTTTCCCCTCTCACCTTAAAAGGTATGCCCCCTAGTTCTGAACTCCCCTATCCTCGGAAAAAGACCTTTGCTATTTATCTTATCTATGCTCATGATTTTATAAATCTCTGCAAAGGTCACCCTCGGCCTCCTATGCTCCACTGAATGCATGACTGGGCTAATAAGTGGCAAGAATAGACAAGTGTTTGGATGAAGAGTAGGAGAATAGGTTTGGAGAGGTGTGGGGGGGCATTGGGTGTTGGGTCTGGAGGGAGAGGGACATGGAATGGGTCAAATGGAAGAGAATGAGGGCAGGGGTGTCTGGAGGGAGTGGGAACCAATGGATCTGAACAGGTTGATCAGAAAATATCCTACAATGAGCTCACTGTCAAAAAGGAAAGCCCAATTCAACTGTGCTCGGAATTTGAAGGTACCATGGTGCTGAATCCTTTGGCTCAGGAGGTCCTTGCCTGAGTAGTTTGCACCGGGGAAAATCCTAAAGTCCATGATGAAAGATTTAATAGAGTACTTGGAAAACAGGATCAGAAAGAGTCAGCATGAATTTTTCATAGATTTAACGAGTCGAACGAGAAGGGGCAGCCAGTGGATGCGGGAGACTTGGACTTTCAGAAAGCTTTTGATAAGGTCCCTCCTAAGAGAGTGTGTAAAATTTAAACACATGGGATTGAGGTAGTGTCTTTTCCCTAGGATGGGGGTTTAAAGACTAGGGGGCACACTTTTAAGGTGAGAGGAGAAAGATTTAAAAAAGACATGAGGCATTTTTCTTTCACAGAGGGTGGTTCACGTGCGGAATGAGCTTCCTGGGAAAGTGGTGGATGTGGGTACAATTACAACATTTAAAAGACATTTGGATAGATACATAAATAGGAAAGGTTTGGTGGGACATGGGCCAGAAGCAGGCAGGTGGAACTAGTTTAATTAGGAATTATGATCAGCATGGACTAGTTGGACCAAAAGATCTGTTTCCGTACTGTACGACTCAATGACAACCCAAGGCCCGACTTTTAATTGCGATAAGTCCTGCCCTTGTTTGTTTTACCAAAATGCAAAACTTCGCATTTATCCAAATTAAACTCCATCTGCCACTCCTCACCCAATTGATCAAGATCTCTTTGTAAACCTTAGATAACCACCTTCACTATCCACTATTCCATCCATTTTGGTGTCACTCACAAACATATTGACCATGCCTTCTATATTCTCATCTAAACCATGTAAATCACAAACAAAAAAGTGGACCCCAGCACTAATCCCTGTGGAACAGCACTGGTAACAGGCCTCCAGTCCAAAAATCATCACTCCCTGTCACTTGCCGTTAAACCAATTTTGTATCTAATTGGCAAGCTCACCCTGAATCCCATGTGATCCGATTTACTAATTAATCTGCCATGTGGAACCTTGTCAAAGGCTTTACTGAAGTCCCAAGTAAACAATCCACCACTGTGCCTTCATCAATCTTCTTGGTTACTTCCTCAAAACAAAACTCAATCAAATTTGTGAGACACTATTTCCCTCGCACAAAACCATGTTGACTATTCCTAATCATTCCTTGCGTCTCCAAATGCATATAGAGTCTAATCGTTCATAATCACCTCCACCAACTGACCCAAAGTCAGACTCACGGGTCTATAGTTTCCAAGCTTCTCCTTACATCCCTTTTAAATGAAGGCACATTAGCCACTCTCCAGTCATCCGGCACCTCGCCTGTAGTTATCGATAATACAAATATTTCTACATAGGGCCCTGCAATGTCCTCCCTAACTTCCCACAATTCCCTGGGATACAATTAATCAGGTCCCAGAGATTTATCCACTTATATTTTTTAAGAACTCCAGCACCTCCTCTTCTGTAATGTGAACCATTTTCAAAACATCAATATTTATTTCCCTGAGTTGTCTAGCCTCCATTTCTTACAGGAAAAAAAATGACAAATATTTATTTACTATCTCTCATCTGAGGTTCAATACAAAGATGACCTCTTTGACCTTTAAGGGGCCCATCTCTCTCTAGTTGCTCTCAATAGATTTGTAGAACCTCTTTGGATTATCCTTAGCCTTATTTACCAAGGCTATCTCATGTCCCCTCTTTGCCTTTCTGATCTCCCTCTTAAGAATGCCACTACACTCTTTATACTGTTCAAGAAATCATTTGAACACTTCCTATACCTAATACATGATTCTTTTTTATTCCTGACTAGAACTGCAATATCTTTATTCATCCACTGTTCTCTAATCATACCAGCCTTACCTTTCACTCTAACAGGAACATAATGACTGAACTCTCATTATCACACTTTTGAATGCCTCCCACTTATCAGATGTCCCTTTACCTGCAAACAGTCTACTCCAATCAACTTTTGAAAGTTCTTGTCTCATACCACTAAAATTTGCCTTACTCCAATTAAAAACTTATGTTTATCCTTTTCCATTACTATTTTAAAACAAATGTAATTATGATCACTAGACCCAAAGTGTTCCCCCTATTGTCATTTCAGTCACTTGCCCTTCAAATAGAATGTTAAAAAAAACTGCCTTCTAATTGTACAGCTTTTTTTTCACAAAAAAACTTGAGCCATCCATATGCCAGCCTCTCCAAAAACTCTGT
This sequence comes from Chiloscyllium plagiosum, assembly GCF_037043375.1. NCBI lineage: Eukaryota > Metazoa > Chordata > Chondrichthyes > Orectolobiformes > Hemiscylliidae > Chiloscyllium > Chiloscyllium plagiosum. The sequence continues at coordinate 12,799,460 of NW_028270191.1, read as the reverse complement.
TAATTTAACTCATTTGCAAAAAATTCACACTAGTTTTGTTTTTTGCCTTTTTTTGCATTTTTGTCTATAAAAGTGAGCCTCTGGAATTCTCTACCACAAAGTGGTTGAGGCTAAAACATTGAATGTTTTCAAGGAGTTTAAATATAGGAGTTAGGACGAAAAGGATCAAAGATTATGGGGAGAAAGCGGGAATAGGGCACTGAGTTGGATGATCAACCATGACCAAACTGAATGGCAAAGCAGGCTCGAAGGGCAGAATGGCCAACTTCGCCTCCTATTTTTATGTTGTGTGCGACAGATGAAACACCTTTTGATACTGACCCAGTGTTAACAGACACTATGATACAAGCTGTGTCCATAGGGTTCCTGAAGAAAATTGCAAAATTTGCTTGAGAGTTAACATCAGAATGTTTGCCATCGATACATAGCAAGCAGCAAATTAAGGTCAAAAGAGGAAGCCCAGAAACTAAAGAGTGCATAGTGGCTGGAAGTTGCAGATTCCTCCATCACACTCCCTGGCTATATTTATTGACATTACATGGAGTGCATCAAATTAGCTGAAGACTGGCATCTGTGATTTTGGGAGGCAGCCAAGATGGTCAACCACTCAGCTGAAGGATGCTGCATAGTCTTCTGATATGGCAGCCCTCTCCATAAAAGGGAGGATGGGGATATCTGTGGAGCAACCAGTGAGTTACGCATTATTTTACAGAACGGAAATAGGTCATTTGTGTTAAGTTGTCTACCACCATTAACAACAGAATGTCACAGGACTGTTGAGCTTAGGTCTGATCTGTTGGTTGTGGAATCTACCAGACCATAAGAAGTAGGCTGTTCAAATTATAGAGTTTGCTCCAGCATTCAATGCGATCATGGCTAAGCTGATAATCCTCAACTCCACTTTCATACCTTTTCCCCATAGCCTTGAATCCCTTATTGTTTAAAAATCTATACATCTCAGCCTTAAATACACTTAACGACCCAGCCTCTACAACCCTCTGCAGTAAAGAGTTCTACAGGTTCACTACCCTCAGAGACAGAAATGAGGTGGAATTTCTTCTCTGTCCTCACAAAGGGAAACAGCATTTCCATATCCACCCTGTCAAGTCTCCAAGATGATTAGACATTTCAATACGATCACTTTGCATTCTTCTAAATTCCAACAATTACAGGCCCAACCTACACAACCTCCCCTCATAAGACAATCCCTCCATACCTGATATCAGCCGAGTGAGCCTTCTGTGGACTGCCTCCAATGCAAGTAGATCATTCCTAAGATAGGGAGCCCAAAACTGTTCACAGTATTCCAGCTATGGACTAACTAGAGCCTTGTGTAGCTTTAGCAAGACCACCCTGCTTTTACATTGATTCCCTGTGAAGTCAAGGCCAACATTACATTTGCCTTCCCCATTACCGCCTGAAATTGGATGCTAGCTTTTTGTGATTAATGAGCAAGAACCCCTAAATCTGTGCTGTAGCTTTCTGCAGTCTTTCTCCATTTTTATAATATCCTGCTCCTCTATTCTTCCTGCCAAAGCGCATAGCCTCACATCCCCACACTATATTCCATGAGCCAAGTTTTTGCTCATGCACTCACCCTGTCTATACTTTACAAACTCTAAGTCATCCTCAGCACATGGTCTTCTCAATTGTATTGATGTCAACCACAAACTAGGCAACAGTACATCCACTTCCAAGTCATTCATCTAGATTTTAAATAATTGCGATCCCAGCGGCACCGATCCCTGTGGCACCCCACTATTTACAGGTTGCCATCCAGAAAAAGTCACCCTTCTTCCACCTCGGTCTTCTATTAGTTAGCCAATTTTCTACCCATGCTAATATTCGACCTCCAACACCATGGACTCTTATCTTAAGTAGCCTAACATGTGGTACCTTATGAAACACTTATGAAAATCCAAATACATCACATCCTCTTTATCTCGAAGTTCAAAACACAAGTCAGGAGTGTGATAGATACTGCCTACTTGCCTGGCTGAGTGCAGCTCCAACAACACTCAAGAAGCTCATCATCATCTTGGCCAAAGCAGTCCACTTGATCGACACCCCTTCCATCATGTTTAATATTCTCTTCTACCATTGGTGCACCGCATGTGCAATATGTGCCATTTACAAAGGTGCATTGTATAAAATCCCCAAGCATCTCTTTGACAGCACCTCCCAACCATTCCTTCCCGTCCCGACAACCTCCTCCACTGAGGTGGTCAAGGGCAACAAATACATGGAAACCGACCGGTTCCCCTCCAAGCCATGCACTTCCCTGGGATGGAACTATATTAGCGTTCTTTCATAAGCGCAAAGTCACAGTCGCCCTTTTACACACTATGGATGTACCATGGACCTCTGCAGTTCAAGAAACTAACTCACCATCACCTTAAAGGACAATAAATACTGGCCTTTTCAGTGACACTCACATCCCATGAACTAATTAAAAATGCCAAGAAAGGATCCGAAATCCAACCATGCTGGTCACAGACATCATCACCAAGAGTCATACCCTCTCAAAGGTTAATTGAAGTGAGCATGAGATATAAACCACATCTTTCCAAAGCGGTGTGTACTGATCAGTAAGAGAAGGGCAACATCAAGCAATGCAAAATTCACCTCAGTTGTTGTCAAGGGATTTACATCCTATGCCAGGAATCAATACAGAAATGGAGACATAAGAAGGTTAGAATATAGTACGCTTGGTAATTCAACCAAGATATTCTGTAGAACTCATCAACAAATGATATGTTCAAGCTAGTTGTGAATATTGTAATCAGCAAAATCCTACAAACCGCATTTCCAAGCCTAGCAAAATAAAATCATCATGCCAAATTTCCACTTAAACAATCTAAATTTTATAGCAGCATAGGCAACTCACTTCTCATCTCACTTCCCTCTTAAAATATTAACCTCATCTAATCTAGATCGCATGTATCACCCAAACAGAACAACCAGCTAGTGTTTACCCCTTTTAAAACATTGGAGACATGCCCTACTTTTCAAGTGCAGGTACGCAGTCTTTTAAAACTAACACTTTAGAAAATAGGCAACACTATAGGAGCTTTTAGGTTTTTTTTAAAATGTGTACTGGCACTATCATTTTTTTTGACACAAAATACATAAAAAGATTTATTGGTGCTTAAGGTCCTGCTGCAATGTCACATTATGGTTGACATTCCAAAATTGCTGAACCACAAACAAACATCACTGCATCAGTCCAATCAAATATATTCTTTTCTACAATGTTATGCCATTTCCAACTTGGAAGGTAAGTAGGCTTTTGCACTACTTATTCCAAGCTAACCTAGATGTGCAGGTACAGCCTACAAAAAAACAATCCTCTAATGAATGGGACACATCATGTTCCTCTCTACACCCTTTCCCAATGAGCTACCATTTCAAAACACACAGTCAAAAGCTGAACAATATCAGAGCTCAGCATTGAGTGCTTTAGACCATGGTATTTTCTGTAATATTGACAAATCTTATAACAGTATTTACCTTAAGAAAAGCACCTGACAACATTTAGGGAGATTTAAAATCCAAGTCCGAATGTAGTTCAAATGCTCTGCATCACAATTTATACTACAAAACATAACCAAACTTGCCAAGGCAACTTGTGGCATTGCAAATGAACTATCCTGTTTGAATTTAAACTTTAAGCATACACTATGATGAGGGGCATTGGATTATAGCCTTACCAGGAAAATGAACAAATCATAGAATGTGACTCTGAGCAAAAAAAAAGTTAATTTGCTCGACTGACCTGCAAGAAATTGAATGTCCCAGGGGTACGGTAGTGTGTCTTTGTCTTATAGGTGGAATGTGGGAGGTGTACATGTCAATTTCCTTACCATTCAGGAATGATTTACATTTTCATCCAGAAATCAATAAGAACATTACAGTTGGAATTTGACTACTCTCCTATAGTTACAAAAAACGATTTGCAACAGATTTGACCATTCAGGGATGAATTGCAGTATATATTTTCTGGAGGTGGGGTGGTCACTGCATGTGACTATGAGGGGATGGCTGGGGTTGTCTTGTGGGCATTGCCAACTGTGATGTAAAGATTTTTGTATAAAGAAAAGACTGTTTCCTTTGTTCAAGGAGAGCTTTTGCCACTGGCCCGTAAGTCCTCCGAAATGTTAAAGGTTTGTCCAAAGCTTGTACTGTGCGCCTAATAAATTTTGCTTATTCACACAAGTTGGCGTTTGCAATTGCATCAAGTGTGTAAGAATCTCAAAGAGTAAAAGAAAAGAACTTAACAACCCTAAAATGTCAGAGAACACTGACAACCCACTGCTCCAAAAATACAATTTGCCATTCAATCACTGAAGAGGATTACAACCATCAAATTGGAGTTAATTGGGAGTCCTTGTAGTGCAGTGGTATTATCCCTACCTCTGGCCAGAAAGTCTGGGTTCGATTCCCACCTACCCCAGATGTGTCACAACAGCCTGAACAGGTTGATGAAAAAAAAATCTGAGCCATATGGATAACAGAATTCAGTTCATTATTAATATTGAACTTTCAAGTACATCACTAAGAATTCAGTTTGAGTAAAGGCAGTCGAGTTATCCGAAATGCTTTGTATTTAATACATACTTTTTTATAACAGGAAGAAAAAAAAATGCTACACCACCTCTTAAAATGAGATTCAGCAGCGATGACTCATAGGAGTGAGCTGCAGCCACCTACACACATCTGTCAACAGAATTCTCTTTGTCTGAGGTTTCTTTACATGATAGTGATGCCTTTGCATTAAAAAATAAATTGACACCATTTAAGATATTGCTGACTTCAGGGTACAGGTGATTGAAAACCAGTGGGAAATAAAAACTTGTGCAACACAGAAATCCAAATGTACTCTCTCTCAGTGTGAGAGAAAATATTTTTAAAAATAGCTAAAGTGCCAAGATAACAGGATGAGTCACCTTGGGCCACTCTTGTGTACCCTCTGATAGTTCATAACAATACTATAAAAGTCCTAAAGAAGATGCTCTGACATTGCTTCCAGGGAATGGTGTGGGAGAGTCTTCAAGCAGTTGCATGGGTACAACATTAAGTCAATGAGACAAGCCCATTAATAAAATTCATTTTTCCATGAACTAGAAGGGTCCGAAAGAGAAATCGTGTGGAATGACATGGTCCTAAAAGTTACAACACACTTCCAAATCCTGACATGCTTGTATCCAAATTATTTTCAGACTCAATCTTGTTTAGTTATAGTGCAGCCAATCCTATTATTAGCAAGCCTGGTTGCCAACCTATTACACAGAGAAAGATTCCACCATTCCAATCAAAGCTGCCTCACTGCAAAAACAAAATCCCCCATATATCAGTAACAGCTGAAAAAAGCTGCTTAAAACACCACTCTTAGTAACACTGATGTGTAGATATTTGCTCTCTTATAAAGCCAAAATGCAATTAGAATTTCATTATTTGAACTATTTATGAAACATGTCCTTGCTATGTGACTGAACGTCGTGTTTCATGATACTTCTGCTCCATATACAGATACTTGGCAAAATTAAAGCTAAACTAGAGCAAAAGTAAAAAACAACTATCCAATATTTGATTTCATTTATTATTGTCACATGTACCTAGTTACAATGAAATGTTTTGTTTTGCATGCAACACAGACAGATCACACTACTCAAAGTGCATTAGGGTAATAGAACAGAGCGAAGAATATAAATGTTACAGCTGCTGAGAAGGTGCACAAAGAGCGAGATCAACATTACATTTAAAATTTGAGGCGCCCATTCAGAAGTCTAGTAACAGCAGGGAAGCTGTTCTTGAACCTGTTGGTATGTGCATTTCAGCCTTTAGAGTCATAGAGATGTACAGCATGGAAACAGACCCTTCAGTCCAACTTGTCCATGCCGACCAGATAGCCTAAATTAATCTAGTCCCATTTGCCAGCATTTGGCCCATATCTGTCTAAACCCTTCCTATTCATAAACTCATTCAGATAACTTCTAAATGTTGTAACTGTATCAGCCTCCACCACTTCCTCTGGCAGCTCATTCCATACATGTACCACCCCCTGGATGAAAACGTTACTCCTTAGGTCCATTTTATATCTTTCCCCTCTCACCTTAAACCTATGCCCTCTACTTCTGGACTCCCTGACCCCAGGGAAAATACCTTGCCTATTTATCCTATCCATGCCCCTCTTGATTTTATAAACCTCCATAAGGTTACCCCTCAGCTTCCGACGCTCCAGGGAAAACAGCCTCAGCCTATTTAGCCTCTCCCTATAGCTCAAATCCGCCAACCCTGACAAAACCCCTATAAATCTTTTCTGAACCTTTTCAAGTTTCACAACATCCTTCCAATAGCAGGTATCTTCTGCCCGATGGAAGAGATTGGAAGGGATTAGAACTGGGGTGGGAGGGGTCTTTGATGATGTTGGCTGCCTTCTTGAGGGAGCTAGTGTAGATGGAGTCAATGGATGGAAGGTGGGTTTGTGTGATGGATTGGGCTATGTTCACAACGCTGTAGTTTCTTACAGTCCTGGGCAGAGTAGTTGCCATACCAAGCAGTGATGCTTTCAGATACAATGCTTTCTATAGTGTATCTATAATTTAAAAAGAAAAAAAAAATTCAAAAAAAAAAATCGCCTTTCTGGACATGTCAAATTTCCTTAACCCCCTGAGGAAGTAGAGGCATTGCTGAGCTTTCTTGACCAGAGCATCAACGTGGGTAGACCAGGACAGATTATTAGTGACCACCACTCCTCACCATCTACCCCTCAGCACTACAGATATGCCCTCCACCTTACTTCCTGAATGACCAGCTCTTTAGTTTTGCTAGCATTGAGGGACAGATTGTTATCTTTACACCACCCACCAAACATACTCTCTCTTTCCAGTATTTTGACTCGTCATTGTTTGAGATCTGGCCTACAATGGTAGTGTTATCAGGAGACCCGTCGATAGAATTAGGACAGAATTTGGCCACACTGTCATGAGTGTACAGGGAATATAAACAGGGGCTGAGTCGCCTTGTGGGGCACTGGTGTTGAGGATTATCGTGGTGGCGTTGTTAGTGCCTCTTCTCACTGATTGCAGAATATGGATCAGGAAGTCAAGGACTCAGTTGCAGAGGGCGGAGCAGCAGTCTAGGCCTCAGTTTAGAGATTAGTTTGGTTGGAATTATTGACTACAACTCCGCCTTCAACAAGTAGGAGTTGAGGGTTGGTATCCTTGTTATCCAGATGTCCCAGGGAAAAGTATCGGGCCAAAGAGATGGCATCTGCCATAGACCTGTTGCAAAGTGCAAGGGATCAAGACAAGCTGAGAGGCTCGATTTGATGCGAGCCATTACTAACTTCTCAAAGCACTTCATAATTATGGAGGTTAAAGTCACCAGGTGGCAGTCATTGAGGCATATTGCACATGTTTGCGGGATGATGATTGTCTTCTTGAAGCAGCTGGGGACTTCAGATCATAGTAAGGAGAGGTTAAAGATGTCAGCAAATACTCCCACCAGTTGGTGCAAGCAGAATCTGATTGCATGGCCAGGGACGCTGTCTGGGCCAGTTGCTTACCATGGGTTCACTCTCAAAAAGGCCGGTCTGAGGTCTGCAACGGTGACCAAGGGAACAGGTGCATCTGAGGCTATTGGGACAGGTAAAATTCATTAAGCGCATCAGAGAAGGATGCTCTTTTGTCCATTATTCTGTTCTGATTCATTTTGTAGCCTATTACATTATGTAATATTAATTAGATCTCAAAATATGAAACATCTGATAAATACAGTCAATTCTTTGAGAACACAATAGTTGCCTTCCTATGCAACCCCACATTAAAGAAAAATTGTGCTTTAAAAACATTGGCGATGTAATCACATTAGAGCCAACACATGTTTTAAAAGTTTGCGCTTTAGAAACAGCATTCCCAATTCGTCAATCACATTACAGCAAATTGGCATTGACAAAACGCACGTTAGAACAGAACAACCTGGAGTTGAAAAAACTTTCATTCTTCAAATAACATCCATACACGGGCACAGCCTGCCTTCACAGGGAAAGCATATGTCCAGTCAAATGAAGAGAGCATCTCCGTGGAGTCCATATCCCTGCCAAACTGTGTTAACTCAATGTCATAACATTTACACAGATCTTCCTTGAGGCTTCTCCCGCCTGTGTGACGCACTGTGACAATAAGTTCAGCGAAAAATTCTATTAAGAGCTTCTATCTCACAGAGGTGTTTGAGTTCATTCAGATCCAATAACCTGTTCTGAAAACTCAAAAACAGCACTTGCTGCCCATCTCTAATTGTCCTTGAAGTGAATGGCTTGTTCGCCCATTTTAGAAAGCAGTTAGGAGTGAACCACATGGCTGTGTGTCTGGAGTCAACGCAAGCTCAGCAGACTTCCTTCTCGAAAGGATATTAGTGAAACAGGCGATTTTTGAAAAAAAATTCAATAAACTCTGACGGTCACCATTAGCTAGATTAGCTTTCATGTTCAGATTTATTTGCTGAATTTTAGCTCCACCAAAGCAGTGCTAGAATTTGAACCAAAGTCCACCAGATCATCAGCCTGGGCCTTTGGATTACTAGCCCAATGAGACTGGCAGAGTGGTAATGTCTCCCCACAAACTCACTTACCCCAAAGGTGGCAGAAACAAATCTGAATATTTTGAAGAATGAGGTGGACGGATTTTTGAAAAAGGGATGAAAGGTTATTGGGTGTAGACAGGAATGCGGCATGGTGGCTAAGTGGTTAGCACTGCTGCCTCACAGCGCCAGGGTCCCGAGTTCGATTCCAGCCTCCAGAGTCTATCTCTGTGGAGTTTGCACATTCTCCCAGCATCTGCATGGGTCTCCTCAGGGTGCTCCGGTTTCCTCCCACAGTCCAAAAGTGTGCAGATTAGGTGAATTAGCCGTGCTAAACTGTCCCATAATGTTCAGGGATGTGTAGGTTAGCTGCGTTAGTCAGGGGTAAATGTCAGGGAATGGGTCTGAGTGGATTACTCTTTGGGAGGTTTGATGTGGACATTTGAGCCGAATGGCCTGTTTCCAAACTGTAGAGATTCTACGATAATCCTATCAGCTATGATCTTATTGCATGAAGTAGGTTCAAGTGATTGAGTGGCTTACTCCTGCTTTCAATTCATATATTTCTAAGAAACCCAACCTGCCTTTTCATTCTTACAGAGCAGGGACGTACCTAACAAAAGAAGATTACACAAAAGGGACTGCTTCACAGAAGTTGCACAGTTGTCAAGTCTGGTCTGGCATGGAATTGCCATACACTGCAGTTAAAGGTAGACAGTAATATTTTGTATAAGGGTGAGGGGCTCTTCATCTAGTAGCTTTCTATAGGCTAGCAATGGGAACCCAAGATAAAAACAGCTTTCATTTATATTACACTCCGATCACTATTCTTCAAAACATGCCAACATTGTTCAAAGACACTGAATTTTGTCAAAATGGAACAGCAATTTTGTGATCAGGAAGGTCCCACAAACAGTAATGAAGTGAACTAACGTATAATTTTCTTTGGGTTGCTTTTGGCTGAGGAAAGAATGTTGACCAGGATCTCTAAACAACTCCCTAATCTCCAGTAAATGGCATCACATCAAATGCATGAGCTGTCTCGGGCAAAAGCCCTTCATCAGGAGGAGAACTTCTTCAAGGTATGATTTGGAGATGCCGGTGTTGGACTGGGGTGTATAAAGTTAAAAATCACACAACACCAGGTTATAGTCCAACAGGTTTAATTGGAAGCACACTAGCTTTCGGAGTGTCGCTCCTTCATCAGGTGATAGTGGAGGGCTCAATCCTAACACACAGAATTTATAGCAAATATTTACAGTGTGATGTAATTGAAATTATACATTGAAAAATTGAGTCTGTTAAGCCTTTCATCTGTTAGAATACAGTGATAGTTTTACTTCTTTCATGTGTAAATCACAAAACCTTCTTTTTAAAACGTTGCATTCTCGGGTTAGCTGTTAACATTACAGCTGACCACCATTGCACTATATATACACACACTCCTACACACACACACACACACACACACACACACACACACATATACAGGCACTCCTATACACACAGACACACTCCCACACTCACACACGCACCCCCTCACAGACTTAAGACACTCTGCACTCACTACACACACTTTCTCACACTCACAACCCCCAACCCAGACAGACAGACAGACACACACACAGACAAAAACCCACACGCACACATATTTTGTGGGGTGAATTTGTACTTGCAGGGTTACATTGTACTTTGCTCAAAAACTGCATGCATTCATGTAGAATTCGGAGCTCAAAAACTACATGAATTTATGTACAACTCAGTCATCTCACTTTTTAAGATTAGAATCAATCTAAACATCATGGCATAGACAGAGAACACAGGGGGCTAACACCTTCAACATATCGTCTAGCTATCACCATTGTTAACAGCTAACCAGAGAATGCAACTTCTTAAAAAAAAGATTTTGAGATTTACACATGAAAGAAGTGAAACTATCACTGTATTCTAACAGATGAAAGCCTTAACAGACAATCAATTTTTCAATGTATAATTTCAGTTACATCACACTGTAAATATTTGCTATAAATTCTGTGTGTTAGGATTGAGCCCTCCACTACCACCTGATGAAGGAGCGACACTCCGAAAGCTAGTGTGCTTCCAATTAAACCTGTTGGACTATAACCTGGTGTTGTGTGATTTTGAACTTTCTTCAAGGTAGGCATCCTTGCAAGGGCTTTTGCCCGAAACGTCGATTCTGCTGCCCCTTGGATGCTGCCTGACCTGCTGTGCTTTTCCAACACCACTCTAATCTAGACTCTGATCTCCAGCATCTGCAGTCCTCACTTTCACCTGCATGAACTGTCTGCCTGTTAACAGAAATGCAATAGACATTAAGGCATTATTTCAAGAGAAGGGAGACTCTCCTAGTGTCTTAGTCCATCATCCCTCCTTGAACCAATGTCAGCAAATAGAAAAACCACAACTTATCTCAATACTGTTCGTGGGACCTTGTTCCCCATAAACCACATCACAACTTTAGTGACAATTGTTTCATCGGAAACTTTGAAGTGCAAGAAACCAGTTTCCTTTTGTGGGATTATAAATTGAAATGCAAGTGGGACTGCTAGAAAGCTAAAATACTGGGACAGTTTTGCTACTTGAAAATAATGCACTACATATTTTTCAGCTGTGCAATACAATGTCCCTTTTTGAAATAGAGGGAGGGAGAATTCAAGACAGAGCAGCAACAGGAGTCTTTTGAATTGAGGAAATTCTGCCTAATGACAGCTCTCTGATTGCTGGAGTTGCAGAGTGTTAAAAGCTCTAAATGCCAGGACAGTACAGAGAAACAGAGCCTGCAAACTAAAATCAGACATCTCTCTATGCCCCTGTGTGGGGAGAAAAAAGGCTAAAAAAATTCTAAGACCTAGGTTCAAGTGATCAACAATTGAATAAAAAAAAACACTCTTACATTCATCATCAGTGCTAAAAAGCAAAAATAAAAAAAATCAACTTAATCCACTTTCTGGACTTGTGATCTTCAGAATTCTGTTCACCGGATATTCTTTTGCCACATATCATGTCTGTCAAACAGCCTGGCTTTTGTCTCTCTTAATTGTGAACAAGTGTGTAAGGGCTTTTTGAAGGGTATAGTTTAAAAATTCTTTCTTTACTCTGACTTATGTTAAAGTTATTTGTTATCAGATAAAGTTATTTTTGTTAATGATTGTGAATTACTTTTGTCCTGAATAGCAGTCAAGCAGGCAAATTGCTCATCTTGGTGATTTGATCGGGCGTTCATACATTTGAGATGGCTTGAGGAGCAACGGGGCACAATTATCAGCACACTCTTCTCAGTTAAGTCATCACGAAAGTACTTTATGAGACCGCCTAAAATCATGAAAGGAGACTTTTTTAAAGAAATGTCATGCATTTTAAAAAAAAAACTTATGCTTGGTATGAACTGAGGAACATTATTTACTTCATCTTCTTCTCAACTTCCCATCCTCGCTGGTGCCCATTCCCCATGAACCTTTGGTCTCAAGTTATCAGTTAAAGTAAAATCTTCTGTTTACAGAGTAAAATTTCTCCCAGTGCTGAATCTTTGGGCACAATAGGTAAAGTTTACCTATTCAAACTTATAACTGCCTTTTTATTATCTGTTTCCATAACGGCTTTCTCCTTAATGTGTCTGAATCGACTGAAGTCGAGTTTCTACCATAAATAAATTACAGTTTAGAATGTAAATCCAGTTATTTGACTTGACTTGAATGCATTTCTTATCCGTTGGTTTTTCCACTGAAAATACTGATTTCGGTTTGCTAGCACTAAAGTCAAGCAAACAAACAAACAAACAAACAAACAAACAATCTGGTTGTAAACTATTTCTGGTGTTCAAGCAGTGGGAAAATAGTATGGAAGGTGACCACGGAGAGTTCAGAATCATCCTGGGAAACTCAACAAATTAAAGATTCATATTTAGATAAACATTCACAATTGGCACCTTACTGTAGGTTGATTGCATGCTGGAATGAATGAAAAGTACTGGTGATGTTGCAATGAATTTGGCACAAATGACTGCTGACTTCTATGTCCACATACTCTCTGACTTGTATGAATGGGACATGCATGGAAGAATCCTTAATATTGTTTGTTACTATCGATTGTTAAAGGACCATCAACGGACACCAGTTTTCAGGGACTCACGATCAAACCCTCACTTAATAGCTTGCTTTAAATTAAAAGTCAAACGGAAGAAATTAATTTTAGAGTTCCAGCTACTTGGCTGCCACTAACACAGGCAATATACATGCTGATGTCGCACATGCAAATTGGGTAATTTGTCAGGCTTCATTTGTAACAAATAACAATAATAAAGTTCACAAACGGTGTGAGAGCAATAAAAAAAGGAACTAATGGGATTTGGGGAAAGAGAACACTAAAAGGTTCCTGCTTGCTAGCTGAACTGGCTTCGGGGTCAGTGACTCTCCTTCAGACTGGAATATTGAAGAATCTAATATTCTTTCAATCTTGGAAGAACAAGAGTGGATCTATTTGAAACACAGAATTTGAAATGACAAGATAGACATCAAGAGACTGAGAATTGAGAGTATGGGGCAACAGTTGCAGAATTAGGAATCAACTATTTAGGACTGAGTTAATGAGGAATATTTTCACTCAAGACGTTATGAATCCTTGAAATTCTTTTCCCGAGAGAGTTGCATATGCTCAATTGAGAGTATATCCAGCACTTAAAATGAAAAGAATTTTACTCTAATTTTTTCCCCTGAGTATCTATGAAATTTCATTGGAATCCTTGAATTCTCCATCTTAAATGGATATTTCCAAAGGGTTCCAAGCGAAAGGCAATCGCCCAGTCGAATATTCAAATTCCCAAGCAATTGCTTCAAAATCTGTTACAAATGGGGATTACCCATGCACAACTCCCATCTATGTCAGAATGATGATAGTCTGTCCATCGGAAAATCAAAGCCATTTTGTCCAAATGATCCGTGCAACCATTCTGGTCATCCACAAAGCCCACCTAACACAGCTAAAAAGACATGACAAGTTAAATACAATCAAAATTAAACTATTTGGTTTGAGATAAACAAAAACTGACTCATACAGTCAACCACTATGTATAGAAATCCCTTCCAAGAATTTTTCTTCAATCATGGGCTGAGTCCCAAGTTCACCCCCCATTCCCTGAAATGATACTTGTCCTGTACCTGCTTGAATGAAGTTGCACCAAGTAACTCACTACAATTGCTTGAGTGTACCAGTGCATAGAACATAGAACAGTACAGCACAGAACAGGCCCTTCAGCCCATGATGTTGTGCCGACCACTGATCCTCATGTACGCACCCTCAACTTTCTGTGACCATATGCATGTCCAGTAGTGTCTTAAATGTCCCCAATGACCTTGCTTCCACAACTGCTGCTGGCAACACATTCCAATCTCTCACAACTCTCTGTGTAAAGAACCCGCCTCTGACATCCCCTCTATACTTTCCTCCAACCAGCTTAAAACTATGACCCCTCGTGTTAGTCATTTCTGCCCTGGGAAATAGTCTCTGGCTATCGACTCTATCTATGCCTCTCTATTAAGCAGTCTAATACTTCCAAATTGCAGCTTAGAGATGGTCCACGATACTAATTTTATCAGTTTTACATCACACAGCCAAAACGTTGGAATGGGAAAACAACATTTTCCTGAGTTGCAGCTTTCATGTTAGAAAAAAAAAACTCCGTTCTTGGACAGATCAGTCCTCACACGTCTACTTCCATTATCCTTTGGGCTCTCTGACAGTCTAGCTCCTTGCTGTACTTCATTTGCTGGCCCTTGCCCACCAGGTCCGCTTTTTCTTGCATTACAAAGTTTCTGGGGCCCTTGCTGTCTCTGACAGCCCAGCTTCCTGGATCCCACTTATGCGTGTCTCTTTGTGCACTATGTGGAACATTCCTAGCTTCAGTTCCATTCGAGACCCCTCCCACAATTGTTTCTGATATTTTAATGACTATCAGTGCCACTTCCTGCTTTCATGCAAAAATCAGAAAAATTCATTAATTTTACTTCCAATTTCAAGATTACAGGTGTAACACTTGCCCCTTTACCTCCTCCCACATCCAGGGCTCCAAATACAGATAAAGCAGAAAGTTACCTGCCATCTTTCAATTTAGTCTGCTATATTTTCTGCTCACAATACAGTCTCCCTTAGATTGGCGAGACCTACTGCAGATTGGGTGAACACTTCTAGTTGCTTTCCATTTTAATGTCTCAATATTTCAATACCATCTTGCTCCCATACTAACCCGTGCATCCTCGGCCTGCTGCAGTATGCCAGTAAAGACCAATGGAAACTGGAAGACACAGCTGGAGTGGAGAGAGCGTGAGAGCGAGAGAGAGCGCACGAGAGCGAGAGACATTTTCTGTAATAACACCCACATCAATATCTATTCTTCATGTATATCTCCTCCCTACGACCTTACAGTACTCTTTTTCCTCTGGTTCACCATAATCTGTTCCAAATTCTTCTAACGCCTACCTTTTTTCAACAGCATATACCCCATCACTTTTTCAGCCCTTTTCAACACAAAGGAAGAGTCGTAACAGACTTGAAACATTAATTCTGTTTCCCTCCCCATAGATGCTGCCCGACCTGCTGGGTTTCTGCAGCATTTCCTGTTTTCCTTTCAGACAATGGGAAAGGACAAGAATCAAATGGTAGATTAAAACTTGCTAACTATGTTGAGGTGTTTCCATTCATAGAAGTGCATTGTTACAGTGACATCGCTGCTTTTCAATATCTCAGCAGCATTATTACTGTTATTGATACATGGTCATTTTTAAGTGGCTTCCCCAGGTAAAACAGATTTCCTTGCAGATACTAGTAATCCCTAAGGTCACTGGCAAGGTTGCAAAAACCTCTCCAAATAGCAGAACGTGGATCACACAAATGCAGCAATACATTATGCAGTTAATTTATTAATGCACTCAAAGACATAAATCACAAGACTGGATGGCTTGGTTTGAATGTTTGATGTTCACAAATAAACAACATATCCAACCACAAATCTGGAGAAAATGCTCTGCAGGTCCTAATACCTTTTTTAAAGGACCAAAAGAGTCAACCAAACGAAACAAGTCCCAGCCTGTCCTTATAACTCAAATCCTCCAGTCCTGGAAATGTCCTTGTAAATCTTTTCTGCACCCTCTCCAATTTAATAATATCCTTCCAATAACAGAGCAATCAGAACTGGACACTACTCCAGAAGAGCTCTCACCAACATCCTGTACAACTTTAACATGACATCCCAACTCCTGTATTCGATAGTCTAAGCAATGAAGGCAAGTGTGCAAAATATGCCTTCTTAACTACCCAGTCTACCGGTGATGCAACTTTCAAAAGACTATATACCCAAACCCCCAAGGGGTCTCTATTCGACAACACTGCCCAGGGCCCTACAACAACTGTACAAGTCCTGCCCTTGTTTGATTCACCAAAATGCAATACTTTGCATTTATTCAAATTAAGCTCCATCTGCCCCTCTTTGACCCACTGGGCCAACTGATCAAGATCCCTCTGTAAGCTTAGAGGGTCTTCTTCACTGTTGACTATCCCACCCATTTTAGTGTTATCTGCAAATTTACTTAACCATGCCTCCTAAATTCTCATCCAAACCATTTATATAAATGACAAACAACAATGGACCGATCTTTATGAAACACAGCTGGTCTCCATTCTGAACAACAACCCTCTCCCACCACCCTCTGTCTCCTACCGTCAAGCCAATTTTATATCCATTTGGCAAGCTGCCTTAATCCCATGAGATCTAACTTTACTAATCAGTCGACCAAAAGGCTTGACATATATGAAAAGCATTTAAACATAGAATAAAAGAAACAGCATCTTTGATTTTTACAAAAACAGAACTTCTTCAAATTCTGAACAAGCATAATAGAACAAATTTCATCATTAGAACCTTATTTCCTCTTCCTCTCCCTGCCACCAAGATTACCACTTGTAAAAAACTGTAAGCCAGTGACATCTAATGGCAAGTCTGCATAGTTGTTAACTAAGAAAGCCCCAGTCCCTGCCAATTAGTACCCAAGCACTCACTTGTGAGATTGGCCACTTGCACCAAGTACCAGAACGTAGTTGCACTCTTGGGATGAAAGCCCAGCAAAATGCATTACATTTAGGGATGGAGGGAGGAAGCAAAACGATGGCCAAGATATCAGGACCACTGTCACCAGCCTCTCCCACCTGGCTGTACTTAATCCCACACTTAACAATTTCTCCTTGATCTGCATTCACGTTTACCAAATCAAATGCGTTGCTATGGATACTACAAGAGTCCAGACCATGCCAGTCTTTTTATAACAGACATGGACCATTCATATTCTAGCCCTACTCAGGACTCCTTCTTTCTTTGGTACACTGATGACTGTATCTGTGCTGGCCCCACTTTCACCCTGAACTGGAAAAAGTCACTGTCTGGGTTTCCAATGTCCAGCGCTCCCTCACCTTCACATAGTCCACTTCCGACTCTTCACTTTTTTTTACTCAATATCAGAAACTGAACAGGACTAGCTATATAAATACACAGTGACTTCATGAGCAGGTCAGAGGCTAGAAATCTTGCCGTGAATCCTTAGAAGAGTACAAAGGCAGTAAGAGTATACTTAAAAGGGAAATCAGGAGGGCAAAAGGGGACAGGAGATAGCTTTGGCAAATAAAATTTAGGAGAATCCAAAGAGTTTTCACAAATACATTAAGGACAAAAGGGTAACTATGGAGAGAATCGGGCCCCTCAAAGATCAGCAAGGCTGCCTTTGTGTGGAGTGACAGAAAATGGTGGAGATACTAAACGAGTATTTTGCAGTATATTTACTGTGGAAAAGGACATGGAAGATATAGACGGTAGGGAAATAGATGGTGACATCTTGCAAAATGTCCAGATTACAGAGGAGAAAGAGCTGGATGTCTTGAAACACATAAAAGGTGAATAAATCCCCAGGACCTGATCAGGTGTACCCTAGAACTCTGTGGGAAGCTAGGGAAGTGATTGCTGCGCCTCTTGCTGAGATATTTGTATCATTGACAGTCACAGGTGAGGTGCCGGAAGACTAGAGGTTGGCTAATGTGGTGCCACTGTTCAAGAAGGGTGGCAAGGACAAGCCAGGGAACTATAGACCAGTGAGCCTGACCTTGGTGGTGGGCAAGTTGTTGGAGGGAATCCTGAGGGTCGGGATTAGATTAGATTAATTTACAGTGTGGAAACAGGCCCTTCGGCCCAGCAAGTCCACACCGACCCGCCGAAGCGCAACCCACCCAGACCCATTCCCCTACATTTACCCCTTCACCTAACACTATGGACCAATTTAGCATGGCCAATTCACCTAACCTGCACATTTTTGGACTGTGGGAAGAAACCGGAGCACCCGGAGGAAACCCACGCAGACACGGAGAGAATGTGCAAACTCCACTCAGACAGGCAGTCACCCGAGGGTGGAATTGAACCCAGGTCTCTGGTGCTGAGGCAGCAATGCTAACCACTGAGCCACCGTGCCGCCCATTACATGTATTTGGAAAGGCAAGGACTGATTAGGGATAGTCAACATAGCTTTGTGCGTGGGAAATTATGTCTCTCAAACTTGATTCAACATTTTGAAGAAGTAACAAAGAGGATTGATGAGGGCAGAATGGTTGATGTGATCCACATGGACTTCAGTAAGGCATTTGACAAGGTTCCCCATGGGACACTGATTAGCGAGGTTAGATCTCATGGGTTACAGGGAGAACTAGCCATTTGGATACAGAACTGGCTCAAAGGTAGAAGACAGAGGGTGGTGGTGGAGGGATGTTTTTCCAGACTGGAGGCCTGTGACTAGTGGAGTGCCACAAGGATCGGTGCTGGGCCCTCTACTTTTTGTCATTTACATAAATGATTTGAATACAAGCATAAGAGGTACAGTTAGTAAGTTTGCAGATGACACCAAAATTGGAGGTGTGGTGGACAGCGAAGAGGGTTACCTCAGATTACAACGGGATCTTGATCAGATGGGCCAATGGGCTGAGAAGTGGCAGATGGAGTTTAATTCAGGTAAATGTGAGGTGCTGCATTTTGGAAAAGCAAACCTTAGCAGGACTAATACACTTAATGGTAAGGTCCTGGGGAGTGTTGCTGAACAGAGAGACCCTGGAGTGCACGTTCATAGCTCCTTGAAAGTAGAGTCGCAGGTAGATAGGATAGTGAAGGCGGCGTTTGGTATGCTTTACTTTATTGGTCAGAGGTCATGTTGCGGCTGTACAAGACATTGGTTAGGCCACTATTTGAATATTATCGGAACATCCTATCGGAAGGATGTTGTGAAACTTGAAAGGGTTCAGAGAAGATTTACAAGGATGTTGCCAGGGTTGGAGGATCTGAGCTACAGGGAGAGGCTGAACAGGCTGGGGCTGTTTTCCCTGGAGCGGGGGCTGAGGGGTGACCTTATGGAGGTTTATAAAATCATGAGGGACATGGATAGGGTAAACAGACAAAGTCTTTCCCCTGGGGTCAGGGAGCCCAGAACTGGAGGGCATAGGTTTAGGATGAGAGGGGAAAGATATAAAAGAGAGACCCAAGGGGCAACTTTTTCACACAGAGTGGTTTGTGTTTGGAATGAGCTGCCAGAGGAAGTGGTGGAGGCTGGTACAATTGCAACATTTAAGAGGCATCTGGATGGGTACATGAATAGGAAGGGTTTGGAGGGATATGGGCTGGGTGCTGACAGGTGGGACTAGATTGGGTTGGGATATCTGATCAGCATGGACGGGTTAGACCAAAGGGTCTGTTTCCGTGCTGTACATCTCTATGACTGTATGAATAACTTACCTTGCAAACTCCCCAAAGCCTGTTCATCGTCTACAAGGTGCAAAAGTCAGCAGTGTTGATTCAATTCCCTTGCCAGCTGAAAAATCATATCCTCTCAACCTCGCACGGGGCATGGTGACCCTCAGGTTAAACTGCCCACCACTCCACTCTCTCTAATAATGGAACAGTCCTTTGGGATGACGGCGATTTTACATTCGCCATACAAAAGTCAGGAGTGTGATGGAATAGATGCCACTTGCCTGGCCAGGTGCAGCCCAAATACTCAAGAAGCTTGACACCATCCAGGACAAAGCAGCCTGTTGTGTAAAAGGAAAATACTCGAAGAGAAACTTTTTTCAAATTAAAAAATGGATCACTTAGTAAATTATACACCTGCATATCAAAGAGTTGGGTTTAGGTCATCAAGTGGCAAAACTGAAATTTACAAAGCCAAAAACAGGTCTGTAGTTTGCCAATCTTGCGTACTGTATTCATATAAAATAACAAAGACTCTGCCTAATTCTATCTGTAAGAAAGCAAGCTGTGCAGCATTAGAGGAAGTGACTAGATTGCAGATGTGATTTTCTGACACAAAGCATGGTCGATATAACATGCCAAAAGTGGACTGTAACTGCCATCTAATACTGCAAATGCAAAGGTAAGAGAAAATAGTTTGCAATCTTACATTAAGGTTTGTAATCTATAATAACTTCCAGATCATGAAACATCATTAACAGCAGGCAATGTGGCTAAAAGAGCTTTAATATTTACCAGGGGAGATATAATGGGGAGACATGACATTGAAGTTTAAGAGGAGCAATGATGTAACTGCACTTAAAATAGAAAAAGGGAACAAACAAACTCAAAACAGCACAAAGCCCCAATCTGGATGGACGGTGTCCAACTATTTTAGAAAAATCAAGGGAAGCAATAGCAGCATTACAGATCAGATATTCTTCATCTGAAAATCTTGGAACAACTTTTTTTTTGGGAAGGAGAACATTTTCAGTTTTTGGATGCAAGGCAGTAAATAGATTTGCACAGTTTTAATCATTAATTCTGACTCGGCATCAGATTAAAATCAAGGTCACAGCACCTGTTTGAATTGCTGGAACCTGTCAAGTTCTGCCTTAGTTGGAAAGTTTTTGTCACCTTGTTTAATGAATCAGTTAAATAATTCAGAATGGTTATTACCTCTTGTGATGGCTGCACCCAACTATTATCGATCACATTGTGTGCGAAGTGCGAATAAATAACTATTTGCAGAGGAAAAGCATGAGGCACAAAATATCAACATTTACTGCAATACACTTAGGTCCACTGTCTGTCCGGTTGGACCCTTTGGGGGAAAAAAAACAGCTTTTCTTAATCCAAATAGATCTGAACAGACCAAAAAGTGAAGCATTTTCCAACTGGACCAAAACAGATCTGCTGCCACAATGAGTTCAAACCTTTGAGGAAAATAACTTCACTTTTCCATCCATTTGGATCAACAATTCTTTTCCAAAGGAGGTGAACTCAGCATGTCGACAGGTCTGTTCGAGGCCATTCTCGAAAAAGATCCTCAGTTTTTAAGTCTTTTCAGTTTCCAGACGTGCAGATAAAGGATACCTGACAGGTACTTCAAGTGGCCAGGGCCTGGGAAATGAATATTCAAGGTTACACATGTTATCGTAAGGACAGACTGACGGACAGAGGGGGTGGGGTGGCCATGTTGGTAAGGGATGATATTCAGTCCCTTGCGCGGGTGGGACCTAGAATCAGGGGATGTAGAGTCAGTATGGATAGAGCTGAGGAATTCTAAGGGTAAAAAGACCCTCTTGGGAGTTATCTACAGGCCCCCAAACAGTAGTCTGGATGTCGGATGTAAGTTGAATCACGAGCTGAAATTGGCCTATCCCAAAGATGTTACTACAGTTGTTATGGGGGATTTCAACATGCAGGTAGACTGGGAGAATCAGGATGGTATTGGACCTCAAAAAAGAGACTTTGTGGAGTGCCTCCGAGATGGATTCTTACAACAGCTGGTGCTGGAGACTACCAGGGAGAAGGCTATTCTGGATCTGGTATTGTGCAACGAACCAGAATTGATCAGGGACCTCGAAGTGAAGGAGCCATTGGGAAGTAGTGACCATAATACAATAAGCTTCAATCTGCAATTTGAGGGGGAGAGGGTACAATCGGAAGTGACAATATTTCAGTTGAATAAAGGGAACTACGGAGTTATGAGAGGGGAGATGACCAAAGTTCAACGGTGCAATACCTTAGCAGGGATGACAGTGGAGGAACAATGGCAGATATTTCTGTGTATAATGCAGAAGGTGCAGGATCAGTTCATTCCAAAAAGGAAGATCCTAGGAGGAGGCAGGGGTGATCGTGGCTGACGAGGGAAGTTAAGAAACATATAAAGTTAAGAGAGAAAAAGTATAACACAGCAAAGATAAGTGGGAAAACGGAGGACTGGGAAGCTTTTAAAGAACAGAGGATTACTAAGAAGGAAATACGCAGAGAAAAAATGAGGTATGAAGGTAAACTGGCCAAAAATATAAAGGAGGATAATAAAAGCTTTTTTTTTTAGGTGTGAAAGGCAAAAAAATGGTTAAGACTAAAATTGGGCCCTTGAAGACAGAAACAGGGGAATATATTATGGGGAACAAAGAAATGGCAGAAAAATTAAATTGGTACTTCAGATCTGTGTTCACTGGGGAAGACACAAGCAATCGCCCTGAGGTAACAGTGGCTGAAGGACCTGAACTTAAGGGAATTTATATTTGCCAAGAATTGGTGTTGGAGAGACTGTTAGGTCTGAAGGTTGATAAGTCTCCGGGGCCTGATGGTCTACATCCCAGGGTACTGAAGGAGGTGGCTCGAGAAATCGTGGATGCGTTGGTGATTATTTTCCAGAGTTTGATAGATTCGGGATCGGTTCCTGGGGATTGGAGGGTGGCTAATGTTGTACCACTTTTTAAGAAAGGTGGGAGAGAGAAAGCAGGAAGTTATAGACCAGTTAGTCTGACCTCAGTGGTGGGAAAGATGCTGGAATCTATTAAAAAGGATGAAATTACGACACATCTGGATAGTAGTAACAGGATAGGTCAGAGTCAGCATGGATTTATGAAGGGGAAATCATGCTTGACTAATCTTTGGAATTTTTTGAGGATGTAACTCTGAAGTTGGACGAGGGAGATCCAGTAGATGTAGTGTACCTGGACTTTCAGAAAGCTTTTGATAAAGTCCCACATAGGAGGTTAGTGAGCAAAATTAGGGCGCATGGTATTGGGGGCAAAGTACTAACTTGGATTGAAAGTTGGTTGGCTGACAGGAAACAAAGTAGTGATAAACGGCTCAATTTCGGAATGGCAGGCAGTGACCAGTGGGGTACCGCAGGAGTCAGTGCTGGGACCACAGCTTTTTACAATATATATTAATGATATTGAAGATGGTATTAGTAATAACATTAGCAAATTTGCTGATGATACTAAGCTGGGTGGCAGGGTGAAATGTGAGGAGGATGTTAGGAGATTACAGGTGACCTGGACAGGTTAGGTGAGTGGTCAGATGCATGGCAGATGCAGTTTAATGTGGATAAATGTATGGTTATCCACTTTGGTGGCAAGGTTTGGGAGAAGATTTGTAGCTCAGGTGCTCGTTGTTGTTGTTCTGTTTGCCGTGCTGGGAATTTGTGTTGCAGACGTTTCGTCCCCTGTCTAGGTGACATCCTCAGTGCTTGGGAGCCTCCTGTGAAGCGCTTCTGTGATGTTTCCTCCGGCATTTATAGTGATTTGTACCTGCCGCTTCCGGTTGTCAGTTCCAGCTGTCCGTTGTAGTGGTCGGTATATTGGGTCCAGGTCAATGTGCTTATTAATTGAATCTGTGGATGAGTGCCATGCCTCTAGGAATTCCCTGGCTGTTCTCGGTTTGGCTTGTCCTATAATAGTCGAACTCATGTTGCTTGTCATCTGGAGTGTGTGGCTACGAAGGATAGCTGGTCGTGTCGTTTCGTGGCTAGTTGGTGTTCATGGATGCGGATCGTTAGCTTCTTCCTGTTTGTCCTATGTAGTATTTTGTGCAGTCCTTGCATGGGGGAAAAAAATTCCCATTCAAAAACTGCACAAAACACTACATTGGACAAACAGGAAGACAACTAACGATCTGCATCCATGAACACCAACTAGCCACGAAACGACACGACCAGCTATCCTTAGTAGCCACACACTCAGATGACAAGCAACATGAATTCGACTGGGACAACACTACTATTATAGGGCAAGCCAAACAGAGAACAGCCAGGGAATTTCTAGAGGCATGGTACTCATCCACAGATTCAATCAATAAGCACATCGACCTGGACCCAATATACCGACTACTGCAGTGGACAGCTGGAACTGACAACCGGAAGCGGCAGATTCAAACCACTACAAATGCCGGAGGAAAGATCACAGAAGCGCTTCACAGGAGGCTCCCAAGCACTGAGGATGTCACCTAGACAGGGGACGAAACGTCTGCAACACAAATTCCCAGCTCGGCAAACAAAACCACAACACCTTTGGTGGCAAGAACAGGAAGGCAGATTACTACCTAAATGGAATCAATTTAGTAAAGGGGCAGTACAGAGAGATCTGGGTGTTCTTGTACACCAGTCAATGAAGGTAAGCATGCAGGTACAGCAGGTAGTGAAGAAGGCTAATAGCATGCTGGCCTTCATAACAAGAGGGATTGAGTATAGAAGCAAAGAGGTTCTTCTGCAGCTGTACAGGGTCCTGGTGAAACCACACCTGGAGTACTGTGTGCAGTTCTGGTCTCCAAATTTGAGGAAAGACATTCTGGTTATTGAGGGAGGGCAGCGTAGGTTCACGAGGTCAATTCCTGGAATGGCGGAACTACCTTACGCTGAAAGACTGGAGCAACTGGGCTTGTATACCCTTGAGTTTAGAAGACTGAGAGGGGATCTGATTGAGACATAAGATTATTAAAGGATTGGACACTCTGGAGGCAGGAAACATGTTTCCGCTGATGGGTGAGTGCCGAACCAGAGGACACAGCTTAAAAATAAGGGGTAGGCCATTTAGGACAGAGATGATGAGAAACTTCTTCACCCAGAGAGTGGTGACTGTGTGGAACGCTCTGCCCCAGGGCAGTAGAGGCCCAGTCTCTGGATTCATTTAAGAAAGAGTTGGATAGAGCTCTCAAGGATAGTGGAATCAAGGGTTATGGAGAGAAGACAGGAACAGGATACTGATTAAGGATGATCAGCCATCATCAACCTATCGAATGGTGGTGCAGGCTCGAAGGGCAGAATGGCCTACACCTGCAACTATTGTCTATTGCACTACACCCTTTCCAGTCTGTTAGAAAACGGGTGTGGTGTCAGAAAACTGGCAGACGGCCAATGTAAGGCCCACGTTGAAGGGCAACTGAATATGCCCAGGGAATTACAGACATGTTGGTTTAACAACGTTAATCCAAAAAATAATGATATACCAACTAAAGGAGAACATCTAGAAACACTAACAAAAAAAAAATGAAGTCAGGATGGATTTCAAAAGGAAAATCTTGCTTGACCAAGTTTACAGATTTTCTTTGAGGAGATAACAGAGTGTAGACAATGGTAATTTAGTCACTGCAATTTAACTGGATTGTCAGAAGACTGTTGATAAGGTGCCTCATAACAGAGCAATGAATAATGGATAATGGGTTCAGTGGAAAAGTGGCAGAATGGTGGAGAGTGTAGTCATTCTAAATGGCAAGAGGTGGAAAGTGGAGTTCCACAAGGACCAGTGCTTGGACTATTGCTGTCCCCAATTTCCATGAATGATATGGGCAGTGGAATCAAATACACAATTTTAACATTTGTGGATGACACCAAATTGAAAGGTGAATCAATGCTGGGGAGGCAATGGTATAATAGGATTGCTGTTCAGTTAGTAATCCAGAGACCCAGATTGTGTGCGTCTGTGTGAGATTGTTGTAAACATCTATCTGGTTCACTAATGTCCATTAGGGAAGGAAATCCCTCATCCTCACCAGTCTGGCCTACATGTGACTCCAGACCCATTGCAATGTGGTTGACTCTCAAGTGCCCTCTGAAATGGCCCTGCAAGCCCCTCAAGAGCATCTAAAAGTACACAAACTACCAGGCATCAATCAGAAATTACACTGGCAAGCTCCATCCAATCAAAATTCCTAACATTTGGGTGCTGGAGCTCAAAATTGAGAGAGCTGTCTCACTGGTTATTCAAGCAAAAGCTTGACAGCAAACTCCTGGAATCATACCTTAGGGATAAAGTCGCAGACTTGTTTAGGTTAGTGTAGTTGCAAGAACACTCAAGAAGGTTGACAGGTTAAAGCAGCTTTTTACTCCCTTCAAAACCGTACAGCTCTAACACTACATCCCATCAACAAGACACTTTAGAAATTCACCAGCTCCTTAAACAGCACCTCCCAAACCCACAACCATCCAGAAGGATAAGCGCAGCAGGTACAGGGAACACCACCTGCAGCCTCCCCTCCAAACCCCTCACCATCCACATCTTGCCATTCCTTCAGGGTTACTGGGTCAAATTTCTATAATACCCTTCCTAACAGCAAATAGACTGTAGTAGCTCAAGAAAGCAGCTCAACACCACCTTCTCAAGGGAACTGGGAATGGGCAACAAATTTTGGCTCAGTAGCAAGACCCACATCTCCTGAATGCATCAAATTACAGGAGGACACAAAAACTTAGAATGGGAAACTAATTAGCAAATTAAATTCAGCACATAAATGTGAGATGATACATTTTGATAGGAGGAATAGGGATATCACTTACTATTTTACAGGGGCAAGTCTAGGAGGGGCTCAGTAATAACAGGGTCTCGAAGTACAAATCTACAAATCAGTGAAGGTTGCACCACTGAAGGTTATCAAGGCCTTTTTAAAAAAAAAACTAAGCACTGAGCCTTATTTCTAGAAGGACAGATTTGGAAAACAGGGAGGTTCTGCTAAACCTGTTAGACCACCCTCAGGTAGTGTGTGCAGTTCTGGTTGCCATGTTAGAAAAAATGACAGAGGGGCACTGGAGAGAATGCAGAGAAGATATAAAAAATGATTCCTTACATCATGACCCATATACTTCTGGCAAGGATTGATAGACTGAGCCTCTCTCTTAAAACTAACAGACTAAAGGGTGACCTAATGGAGACATCTTCAATGCTGAAAAGTTTTGAGAGAGTGGATAGAGAAAATGTTTCCTCGTGTGCGGAAAAGCAGACCTCGACCATCGATAAAATGCAACCAGAAATTCAAAAGAAACTTGACACCGGTAAAAATATGAAAATCCCTCCCACTGAGTGGTTGAAGCAAATACACAGATGTATTTAAGGAGATGTTGGATGGACAGAAAAATGAGGGAGCAGTGAAAGAGAGGGTTATAAAGGTACAGACAGAGGAGGAAAGATTGGAGAAAACTTGAGTGAATCATAGACATTCGCATGCTCCTTTTGCTCTGAATGTGCTGTTTCTATGTTGCATAGCCTTTGCAATCCAATGTAACTCATAAAATGGGATATTTGGGAGTTATTAGATCAGAGAAAAGAATGCAATGAACCCAAAGCCTAGATGGAAAACAACTCTCATCTGCACTCCTAGATTAAAGCCTTAAAAAAATATACAAACACAATGTACTTCTTTGAACATAGACTTTACAAATACATACTGCTAAACAGGATGAGTGGATATATTATCTCTTGCCCCAGCTTTGTGTAAATGCTGGCTGGTACAGCCAAAATGACTTCTACACTGAAAGAAAACTGCAGTTCATGAGAAGTTCGTCAGCAAGCATCCATATATGGGCTGAATCATCTGGGTCTTGTTGGCTTAGTCTCAGTTGTAGTTTTTTTTTGGAGTTTTCTTGTGTTTCTTACCAAACATGCCTCATTAACTACCTATCCCACCTCGTGGCACCCCTCCCATCTAATACTGTGCCCATCTTGCCAATAAGCAGATATCCTGGAATTCA
Source organism: Chiloscyllium plagiosum (assembly GCF_037043375.1). NCBI lineage: Eukaryota > Metazoa > Chordata > Chondrichthyes > Orectolobiformes > Hemiscylliidae > Chiloscyllium > Chiloscyllium plagiosum. The sequence goes on along the minus strand of NW_028270191.1, from coordinate 12,772,077 downwards.
CTGGCATCCCTGGCACCAATGCCACCTTTAACAGCCTGTTATGCACACAGACAAGCAGTTAAGTCTGGAGCTGCCTTGTACAGACCCTGACAGTAGCCCTGGATGTGACTGATAAGGGACATTTGACACTCTACCGTGAGGACAGGGACCAGAGGTTCTTCTGGATGGGGTGGTGCTGACTTGGGACCAGCAGAGGCAGCTACCATATCAGACCACGCAAGCCTGGCCCAAGGTAGCCCATCTCAGCTGGCTGCAGAAATGCCCAGCATTGAAGGAAGATGGTCAATGATCTTCTCCACTCTACCAATGTAGGAATCACCATCTTCTGTACAAAACCTCACAAAAACTCATTCTGTAACTGTGCCCATGTCCCTAAGTGACAGTAGCCCTGTAGCTGCATTACAGTGATAGTTGCTGGCAACTTTGAAGTGCAGAAGCATGCTGCAAGTAGATCAGAAAAGCGTACATGGGGTGCATGTGGCTGATGCCCTGGAAGCATTCCCTAAAATGTTGGTACTCAGTCTATGACATGGAAGTCAGAGTCATAGAGATGTACAGCACATAAACAGACCCTTCGGTCCAACATATCCATGCCGACCAGATATTTCAACCCAATCTAGTCCCACCTGTCAGCACCAGGCCCATATCCCTCCAAATCCTTCCCATTCATATACCCATCCAAATGCCTTTTAAATGTTGCAATTGTACCAGCCTCCACCACTTCCTCTGACAGCTCATTCCATACACGTATCACCCTGTGAAAAAGTTGCCCCTTGGTTCTCTTTTATATCTTTCCCCTCTCACCCTAAACCTATGCCCTCTAGTTCTGGACTCCCCGACTCCAGGGAAAAGACTTTGTCTATTTACCCTATCCATGCCCCTCAACTTTGTAAATGTCTATGAGGGGGCGACCTGAGCAAAGGTTGCTAATTAGTATGTTTGGCATGCTTCGTAAGACAGGAAGCTGAATATTAATGAGGAGAGTTGAGTAGAAGGCATTTAACAAGCTATAAGACCCCTCAAATGACAATTGGTCACTGGATAGCAAGAACCTTACCTCTGCAGCAAGTTTCTCCTGACGACAAGGTTGGACATCTTGGGTAATTCGGTCACAAACCTCACCACAGCCCTCACTATTCAGGCCCCTATAAAATTCCACCCATGGCGTCAGCTTTAGTTAATAGCAGCACTCTCACCCAAATCAGACAGGTGGAGACGTAAAACTGGAGCACAAAATCTTGGCATCACCTTGTGGGAGGCACTACCGTCGTGTCGACATTTACCAGTTCAGGTGGAACTAAAAGAACAAAGGTCCTTATAACTGAAAAGGAACAGGGAATTTTGCCAGTCAATATTCATCTCTCAAATCCATTGGAACAGATCATTTGCGATGTCAAGACAGGTTACAGACCATGTGCTGGGAAATGTGATGAGAATAGCTGTGCACTGGTTTTTGACCAGCATAGGCTCGATGGATCAAAGGACTTTTCCCTGTCCTTTGGATTTCTATGACTTTATGAGATCAAGTGATCATTACCTCCACTGTCTTTTGGTCAAAGAGTTAATTTTCTTTCCCCTTGCTTTTTCTTTCCTCTCTGTAAATAGCATGTCTCAAAAACTAATGGGCAGTTCAATGAAACTTGGTATACAGATAAGCTATGGACCAAGGAAGAACGGAATAGGTTTTGGAAAAGATGTAGATCCAGATCCTGGATGTTGTTAAAGGATCTTTTAACTTTGAGAGATTTTTTTTTTTTTTAATTCTTTCATAGGATGTGGGTGTCACTGGGAAGGCCTGGTTCTGTCACCCATCCCTTATTGTTCTGGGTGGTGGTGGTAAGCTGCCTTCTTGAACTGTTCTATTCGGTGTCAGTACACCTACACAACAACAGTAAAGGAATGGCGATACATTTCCAAGTCAGGATGGTAGGCGGCTTGGAGGGGAACCTGCAGGTGGTGGTCCTCATATGTATCTGCTGCCCGAGTCTGTCTGGGTAATAGAGCTCATTGGCACATTCCAAGCCCATGAAGAAGCCTCAGTGAGTTACTACAGGGTATCTTGTAACTGGTATGTACTGCTGCCACTATGCATCAGTGGTAGTTGCTTCATCTTGGATGGTATCAAGCTTTAAGAGTTATCGGAGTTGCAAGTACTCTCCAGACAACCGAAGAGATTTCTATCACACTTGAGAATTGTGCATTGTAGTTTTCCTCTTTTATGTGATGCAGGAACCAAGATCAGCATTTGATGCCCATCCCTTTGTTGCATTTTTGATAATATTATCTAATTTATTAAGATAGTTAAAAGAGACTTCCGATAAAATTAAATAAAAGTACATTCTAGGGATAAAATATGTTTTTAAAATCTCAACAGTCAACCACATTGCTTTGAGCCTAGAATCACATGGAGGCTAAACCAGATAAGGATGGCAGACCGCCTTCCCCTAAAGGAGGCTGTTGAACTAGATAGATTTCTTTTTAAAACAACAAATCGATTATGGCTGTCATGGTCATCATTCCTGACACTAGCTCTATATTCCAGATTAATTAATTGAATTTAAAATCCACCAGATACCATGGTGGGATTTAAATCAACGTCCCTCCAGCCTTTGAATTACTAGTCCAGTGATATTAGCACTACACCACCATCACCCCTTAGATGGTAGGTGAGCTTTCGGGTGACAGGAGAGGTGTTACTCCCCACAGAATTCCTAACCTCTGATCTACTCTTACAGCCACAGTAATTAGATGGCTGTTCCAGATCTCTTCCTGGTAAAAGGTAAATCCTATAATGCTGACGATGGGGAATTCAGCAATGGTAATGCCACTGAGTGCCAAGGAGTGGCTCAAAAGGTAGAAGACAGAGGGTGGTGGTGGTGAAGGGTTGTTTTTCAGACTGGAGCCTGTGACCAGTAGAGTGCCACAAGGATCAGTGCTGCCAGCTACAGAGAGAGGCTGAACAGGCTGGGGCTGTTTTCCCTGGAGCATCAGAGGCTGAGGAGTGATCTTATAGAGGTTTATAAAATTATGAGGGGCATGGATAGGGTAAATAGGCAAAGTCTTTTCCCTGGGGTTGGGAGTCCAGAACTAGAGGGCATAGGTTTAGGGTGAGAGGGGAAAGATATAAAAAAGAGACCCAAGGGACAACAGAGGGTGGTAAGTGTATGGAATGAGCTGCCAGAGGAAGTGGTGGAGGCTGGTACAATTGCAACATTTAAAAGGCATCTGGATGGGTATATGAATGGGAAGGGTTTAGAGGGATATGGGCCGGGTGCTGGCAGGTGGGACTAGATTGGGTTGGGATATCCGGTCGGCATGGATGAGTTGGACTGAAGGGTCTGTTTCCATGCTGTACATCTCTATGACTCTGAGTGATGGGAGATATTCTCTCTTGTTGCAGATGGTCATTGCCTGGGAATGTTACTTGCTACTTATCAGCCCAAGCCTGGACGTTGCCCAGCTTTCCTGCAGATGGACAGCTTCAGTATGAAGGACTGTGAATGGTGCTGAACATTGCAAAGCATTCCCATTTCTGACCTAATAAAGGGAGAGAATATCATTGAAGAAGCATTTGAAGACTGAAGATTTTGCTTCCCTGGACGAAGGACACTACCCTGACAAAACGCGAGTAGTCCGGGGAAAACAAAACTATTGGCCTCCACAAGCCACAACTATCTTAAAATAGAAGAGAGTTTAATATAAAAAAAAGTCAATTAGCATCAATGCTGTGGGCTGATTGATTTAAAACGTTATTGATTCTTTTAAAATGTCATGGCTGCCAAAATGTGAACAAGTTTACAGAGTAGGTTATCGCATGTGGATTCGACTGAAGCCTCCTATGCAAGATGGGAGTTCTTAATAAAAAGATTCTTTTTAAGTTCAGGGAAAAGCCTCAAGGAGGAGCTGCATAATTTCAATAACATTGAGTTAAAACAAGAGTGTAGAGCATTGAGTGCTCCCTGCGCTTGTTACCTCTAACACCAAAAATATGCATGTTTGCACCCAGTAGTCAGCTTGTCTGCAAATATAGCTAAAAACTAATGGTGCACTTCAACAAACTTTGTGCATGAGCTTTGGCCCAAGTGAAAACTGAATTGTCTTTGGTGAAATCCTGGAATTTTTACTAAGAGATCCTTTAACATTGGAAAGTAGGACAAATTATTTTTTAAGAATGTTGTCAGTTGTTTAATTTGAAAGGTTGGTGTTTTAGAATATTGTGGATAGTCTCAGCAGTTGTGGTGAAATTTGTGACAGCTCTCAAAACGTGAGTAGAGTTTTCAGAGCAGAGGTTCAAAGTCAATTGACCCAAAGCCCCTTCAGCAAGATGAAACCTCTGACCTCGATTCAATTTCTCTTCGTAAGAAACTCCTGATTTCTGGAATCAATCCAATTAACCTCCTGTGAACAGCCTCCAATGCGACTACATTCCTCCTCAAGTAAAGGGACAACAAACTGTACGGTACTCCAGGTGCGGTCTCACTAATGCCTTTACAGTTACAGCAACACTTCTCTACTTTCATACTCTATTCCTTCATCAATAAATGACAACATTCTATTGGCCTTTCTTATTACCTGCTGTACCTCATAGTAGTCTTCTGCGATTTATGCACAAGGACACCCAAATCCCTCTACACCAAAGCACTATGAAGTTTCTCTTGGAAATATATCACGATTCCTTTACTCTTGCTGGGTCAAAATCTTGGAACTCCCCCTCCTTAATAGCACTGTGGTTCTACCTACAGCAAGTAGACTGCGGTGGTTCAAGATGAAAGCTCACCACCACCTATTCAAGTACAACTAGGCACAGGCAAAACGTCCACGTCCCAAGAATGAATATAAAAGTACCCCCCACTTCACTTGTTTACTTATTCACAGGATTGTTTGCAAGACCACAAACTCGCTGTTGCATTTGCCTCTGTAACAATGACTGCACTTTATAAAGTAATTAAAAGATTTGAGTGTGAAAATATAGTTTAACATGCATCCCATCTTTTGAGACACACTTTGTTCATTATAGGTTGGTTATAAACAATACCAAAAAAGTTGGAAAAGGAAGAGATGTCAGGACAAGTCAGTCTCCCAGTAAAGTATGAGAATGTCTCCATAATGAGCCACCCATGAACAAAATCACATTCACAGGAACTGCACATTTCCAAGACGTGTTACTGCAAATGTATTTTTAAGACAGGGAGCACGATGGAGTCTGAGTAGAACAGGTTGACATTCTCAGTTTCATATCTCCATTAGAATACAGTCTAACCAGGCAGCTGAATCTGTCTGCATGGCATGGGTCAATTATACTTTTCTCATTGTTAACTAAAGCATGCATTATGTATTTTCAGTATGTCCATTTTCTTCTCCTTCACTTGGAACCAGTTTTAAAAGCTGCACCCCAAAGTCCCATTCTGGCCATACATTGGTTTCTTCTCTTTATAAAGGACATCCAGCATGGAAGATCAAGCCAGATCTCTCATTTGGCAGATTGTTGCTAAATCAAAAGCAACGTTACTGAATCAACAGATAAGACTAGCCTCCAGAATTAAAAAAATAATCTTGTCAAATGGACCAATATATGGAGAATGAAATTCAATGGAGAGACATGTAGCATTATGCAAGTCAGCAATTCTTGATGTCCATTACATGATGACATGATGCACAACTCCCCACAGCCAAACCACACCGCCCCAACACCAACCCTTGAAGTTGTTAAAGAATGCCATTACTTAGGAATCCACATCTAGAATAAGTTTAATCTACAAAGTCATTACATAGAGCCTCCAAAGCAATTAGTGGGCGGCACGGTGGCACAGTGGTTAGCACTGCTGCCTCACAGCGCCAGAGACCCGGGTTCAATTCCCACCTCAGGCGACCGACTGTGTGGAGTTTGCACATTCTCCCAGTGTCTGCGTGGGTTTCCTCCGGGTGCTCCGGTTTCCTCCCACACTCCAAAAATGTGCAGGTTAGGTGAATTGGCCACGCTAAATTGCCTGTAGTGTTAGGTGCAGGGGTAAATGGGTCTGGGTGGGTGCGCTTCGGCGGGTCGGTGTGGACTTGTTGGGCCGAAGGGCCTGTTTCCACACTGTAAGTAATCTAATCTAATCTAATGTAAAGTGCCTGGGTATGTGAAGCAAAATGTCGCAGCACTCTGCAACTGCAGTGAAGGAAATGTTGCACCAACCATATACCTGGTGTATGGCACAACGGTTTGGGGCTGACTGCTGAAACATTAACCTCCGTGCCCGTGGCCTTCCTAGTTGAAACATGGCTGACTTGTGACCTCAGAAGCTGAGCAGCCTCAGTCCTTGTAAGTACTTTCTGGAAGACCAGTTGGGAATACAGGTGCAACAGGCTAGAGCAGGGTGAAACCATGACTGTGCTAAACCAAGTATAGGAGAATAGGTTCCAAAATATGATGTGGAGGTGCTGGTGTTGGACAGGGGTGGGCAAAGTTAAAAATCACATAACACCAGGTTATAATCCTGTGGGACTATAACCTGGTGATGTGATTTTTTTTTTTTTAAAAAACACCTTCCAAAACAAACTGACTCACCAACCAATTAGTTCCAAGTAGTAGTGACTGGATTTCAACATTTATTGTTGATTCTGTTTGACTGAAAGCAACAGATCCTCTGTTCTGGTCTGGTCTGGTCATAATCAAGAATCTTCAGATCTGACTTCCTCCATATGCATGAAGGCCAGGAAGACATGATGCATTAAGAACAGCTGTTACTGCCTGGAGAAGAGCTACTTTGCTATAAGAAAGAAGGATAAACCAGACATATTAGCCTCCATTGAGAGAGTTCAATGCAGGGAATCTACATCCCAGAATACTTAAGGAAATAGCATGAGACATAATGGATGCATTGTGTTCATCTCCCAAGGTTCTATAGACTCTGGAACAGTCCCTACAGATTGGATAGCTAATGTAACCCACTATTTTAAAAAATGACTCAAAGAAAACTGGAATTAAGAGAAGTTAGCCTGATATCGGTTGTGGGTAAAATGCTAGAACTGAAAATGTGTTGCTGGAAAAGCGCAGCAGGTCAGGCAGCATCCAAGGAACAGGAGAATCGACATTTCGGGCATAAGCCCTTCTTCAGCCTGAAGGGCTTATGCCCGAAACGTCGATTCTCCTGTTTCTTGGATGCTGCCTGACCTGCTGCGCTTTTCCAGCAACACATTTTCAGCTCTGATCTCCAGCATCTGCAGTCCTCACTTTCTCCTGGTAAAATGCTAGAGTCCATTATAGAGAGTTAATAATGAAGCACTTTTAAAACAGTGGTAGGATCAGACAGTCAGCATGGATTTATGAAAAGTAAACTGTACAAATCTACTGGAATTCTTCACGGATGGAATAGAGCACAGGAGTAAAGTTGATGAGGGGGAGCCAATAGATGTACTTTATTTGGACATTCAGAAGGCTTTTGACAAAGTCCACACAAGAGATGAGCATGTAAAATTAAAGTGCTTGGCACTGGGGGTAGTGTATTGAGGCGATTAGAAAACCACTTAGCCGACAGGAAATAGAGTATGAATAAATGGGTCTTTTTCGAAATGGGGAGTAGTGACTACCTGGGTATTATAGGGATCAGTGCTAGGACCCCAGCCATTCACAATATATGTCAATGATTTGGATGAGGGAACTAAACGTAATATCTCTAAATCAGGTGACAGAATTGGGTGGGAGGGTGAGCTGTGAGGAAGATGTTTCGTTATGATTTGGGGAAGTTGAGTGAGTGGGCAAATGCATGGCAGATGGTGTATAATATAGGTGGAGGGGTTATCTAGTTTGGTAGCAAAAATAGGAAGGCAAATTATCTGAATGGCCATAAATTGAGGAAATTTTGGGGGGTGGGGTGCAGGGGTGTCCTCAGACTCCAGTCACATGTCAGTGCAGAAGTGAAAATGAAGGCAAATGCTATGTTGGCCTCCATCATGAAAGGATTCAAGAACAGGGGTGTCTTGCTGCAACTATACAGAGCCTTAGTGAGACTATCCCGGTAGTTTTGGTCTCTTATCTAAGGAAGGATGTTCTAGCAATATAGAGAGAGTGCAGCGATGGTTGACCAGACTGATTCCTGGGATGGCAATACTGACGTATGAGGAGAGTTATACATAATACAGAGGGTTGAATCATTTTGGACTACATTCACTGGAGTTTAGAAGAACGAGACGAGTTTTCATTGAAACATTTAAAAAATTGTAACAGGACTAGACAGGGTAATTGCAGGAAGGACGTTCCTGATGGCAAGGGGGGTGTCTAGAAAAAGGGGTCACAGTCTAAAGATACAGGGTAAACCATTTAGGACTGAGATGAGAAATTTCTTCATCCAGAGAGAGTGGGGAGTCTGTGGAATTCACTACTACAGAAAGTGATCAAACCCAAAATAGCGCATAATTCCAAGGAAAAGTTGGATATAACACTTGGGAAGAAATGGATCCTAGGATATGGGTGGTGGGTGTGTGCGTGGTGGTGGTGGTGGGCGAAGAACAGGCTGTTGTATTGGATGATCAGTTATGATCACAATAGATGGTGGAGCAGGTTCAAAAGGGCTGAATGGCATTGCCCTGCTCCTATTTTCTCTGTTCCTATAACACCTATGTTTTTATTGTTTGGACATGTGTGCATGCATATAAATGGGGAGATTTATTAGTGGGTTCAAGTTTTAACTAGTGGAGTTATAGGTTGATGGTGCAATGGTTTGTCTCTAGCTAGTGTCTAATTACCTGTCATAAATTGTAATTCTGTTAAATACAGAATCCTGATCCATGCTTTCTGACAACCTTGATCCAAAAGACAGGTAAACTGGGAAATCTTTAAAATCTTTAATTTTTGTGACAACTCCAGGAATGGGGAGGCTTGATTTCCAGCACACTATCCCAGCAAGGGTAGTTAACCAACAGGAATGTAATCGAAATGAGGGGAAAATCTAAACAAGTGTTGGTAAGAGGAATTGAATCGAGTTTTGGAAGTCTGGACAAGCATTAAAAATAGACTGCAATCAATAGTAATGACCACCTGAGATGCTTGCTGGTAATGTATTTGAACACATCTAAAGTGAATTACTCTTAGAAGCTAGGTGTTAAATATCAAATCAGTTCTGACTTGTTCAATTATTTCCTTTTACTCTTCCCAACCCCGCTCCCAATCTTTTGAATGTACAATTTTCTGCAACCATTTTAACTTTCCTGTAATCATTTCAAATTTGTGCCCATTTCAAATCTATAATGTGTAAAGAAACATATTAACACCATTACGAATAACAACCATTTAAGTGAGTCAATTTGTTCTCTTGCATTTTTTGGATCAAAACAAACTGTAAATAGGGTGTTTTATAAAAGATAAAAGTCCTACAGGAGTCTGCATGTTTGTGGCCTACTTGCCTTCCTCTACCATGTTCCCAGGCCATGAGACCTTTCTCCTTCTTTGCAGATTTGCCATGCTTCCGTCCACTTTGTTACCCTGCTTTAACTGTCTGCACAGAGTAGAATCAGTTTTTGTTTTATAAGCGTATCCAACTACCAGCGCCATTACCTTTGTATTGTCACACAATCACTCTTGCCCTCTGTTGTATAACAGTCAAGGTACTGAAGGAGTTAATGTTTGTGTTACATTGAAATCCACCCAATCTGACAAATGTCTCTCAGTCTCTGGATAAAGACGATCATAGTCTGCATGAGCACCCAAAAAGCGTACAGCTCCCAAAAGTATTTTGTAATTATGCCTGTCTAGTAATGTAACTTTACCAAATGCTACCCTGCAATAAACCAACGTTCTTTTGTCAGGCAAATAGTGGTGTTTTAATTTACCAGTGATCTACCCTCTACCATTGACTGTAGATGAGCCACAGATGCAGCATAAAGAAAGGTGATGATGCAGTGGTATAGTCACAGATTCAAATCCCATCACATCAACTGGCGGAATTTAAATTTTCGGATTCTAATGGTGTGGTGGTAGTGACCTCACTTCTGGGTCAGAAGGTTCTAGGTGAAGTCTGACTTTCCTGGGAGGTGTATCATAAAATGTCTGAACAAGCTAATTCAAAATAGCTCAAGAAAGGAGACTTGGTGGCAATAAACAACCCAAACTGGAATACCATCTGATAGCAAGTGTGATATCTGAAAATACAACATGATGCCAATGATGGCACAGTGAAGAATACCAGAGCCTTGTGACATAACATCTTCCAGCTCTCTTTTTGTTCTGTTCATCCCTTCCTTTTCCCAACCTCATGACTTACATACAGGCTGTTCACCTTGAACATCTTCCAGTTCTGACAAAAGACTATCAACCTGAAACCTTAGCTCCTTTTCTCTCGTGCTGTCTGACCTGCTGAACATTTCCAGGGGTTCGCTTTTGTTTCAGGTTTCCAGCATCTGCATTCATTCACTTTTCCTTGATACAGAATCTCTACTTTTCCTGACTTGATTCAATGTTCATTCAATTTGCAGTTTTTAATCCAGAGGATGGGCTCAGTTTGAAACTTTAATCAATCAGTCTTTGCACTCTCCAGCTGTTGACCAAGCTGCTATGTATTTCAAAAACGTTTTGCAGCTTTTCCTTTTTATTAACACAAATCTGGCCCTCGTTTTCCTCTAGCCTTTTAGATTATTATAGAATACCCTCATGCTTGACCTCAAAACCCCTGAGAAACAGAGTTCTTTCATGGACCACACAGGATGTAGGAGAAAGATCAAAAGAAAAGGAGGTTTACTGAGCTTACAAGCTGCAGAGAATCCTTCTCTTCATACCGCTACATCTCTTCTACACTTCTGTGGAATCGGAAACCTCTTTAGGATAGGTGCCTCATACAATACTGAAAAATCAGCAGTCTCAGCTGACGATAAAAAGCTGGTGACATCGACCATCACAGGCAGCCATCAAACAGGCGAGAATGCTCCAAAGAAAGTCTGAGCTATAAGGCAATAAAGCAAGTCCATGTGAGCTACCACTTCAGGTTATTCCTGTGGGTATCCCTTGGATATATTTCTAGCAAAATGTATGTTTCACAATGGAAGGAGAACTCAAGATGTCTCACCATAGATAATTAAGACAGATTCTGATATGGAAGAAAACCCTCGGAACAGGGGATTTCATTGAATTGAGTTTTGCTCTTGCATCTTTGAAAGAGAGCACAAATGGATGGCATTGCTGTTACTCACAACACAGCATCTGTGACACTCAATGCTGCTACAGGTACAACTGATAAAACCATAAGCTAACATCATTCAGAGCAACAGTGGATCTACCCAAGGCAAGGTTTTAGTCAACTGATCAAAGGAAAAAGCAACAAATCTCTTCTCCCATTCCAACTACGGGATTGGAAGTCATGGTCAATTAATTAGAAGAAAGCTGGGGAAATACCTGACGAAGACAGTCAGCATTGCTACCTCTGTACACAAACTAAATGAATGAGGAAGGTAGTGAAACAAAAGGATTCTTCAAAATATATGTGCAGCAGAGAGATAAATTAGAGCAACTTTGGTATTGAGCAGTTAGAATTTTTAAAAGCACTTCAGAGGTCAGAGAAATGGATAATAATGTAATTATTAATCTCTCTTGCTCGGAGGTCAGCGATGATCATTTGCCAATTCTGTCATGGTAGATAAATTACATCTTGAAGTAGTTCTAGGAATATAGTAGTTGTTTAATCATAAACCTGGAATAATTCAACAACCTACAATTGATGAGATTCTGACAATATTTTGCTACGTTATTAACAGTGCTGTAGCCAAGAGCATACCTAATTCATAAACAGAACTGACCTGGAAAAGCACTGATTTCTGAGACATCACAGACAGAAAGCACAAGTGAATTGGAATTAGAGAGGAGAGAAAATGTGGGAACAGGACAGTACTAAGAGTGCTGCACTGCGCTATATTTCAAATGAAATATTAAAATAAGGGCTCATCTATCTACTCAGGTGCTAGTAAAAAGATCCATGATACTATTTCAGGAAAGAATTTTGGAATTATATCTGTAGACCTGGCCAATACTTATCCCTCAATCCACATCATAGCTTATCTGATTATTATCATGCAGCTATTTAGTTTATCCATTATATACTTCCTAAGGTTATGACCCACTTGGGAAGGCACGCTGATTCTCAAGCCACACTTACACCCAGGTCACCACAAAAGTTAATGACTTAATTAAAGCATGTAAAGTCTCCAATTTACCTGTCTGTTGTCACCAAAATAACAGAAAACACCGACATGGTTCCTGAACTTAATAAGAAATACAGTGTATTACATAATTCATCCTCTGCGTTAGCAAGTCCCACTTTTAATCACACTCTACATGAGGTTTCTTCTGAACTCTCTGGTGGATCTCTGTGACTGTCTTACATAACAGGGATAATCCAGGAAATCATAGGCTGGTGAGTCTTACATCAGCAGTAGGGAAATTATTGGAGAAGACTGGAGAAGAAGGGGACAGCATAGGAGCTCAGAGGATAGCACTGCGGCCTGACAGCGCCAGGGTTCAATTCCAACCTCAGGTACCTGTCTGTGTGGAGTTTGCACATTCTCCCCGTCTCTGCGTGGGTTTCCTCCCGGTGCTCCGGTTTCCTCCCACAATCCAAAGATGTGTAGGTTAGATGAACTGGCCATGCTAAATTGCCCATAGTGTTCGGGGATGTGGAGGTTGGGTGCGTTAGTCAGGGGTAAGTGGGGTGGGGGGTGGGGGGAGTGGATCTGGGTGTGTTGCTCTTCGGAGGGTTGGTGTGGATTTGTTGAGCCGAAGGGCCTGTTTCCAAACTGTAGGAATTCTATTCTATTCTGAGTGACAGGATTTACTCGTATTTGGAGAAGAATGGATTTTTAGGGATAGTCAGCATGGCTTTACTAAGTGTCAAATAGTAAAGCCATTTACTAATGGGAGGTCTTGTCTCGCAACCTTGCTTGAGATTTCCAAGACAATAACAAAGATAAGTGATAAGGGTTGGGCAGTGGATGTTGTCTAAGTGAACATTACAAAAGCATGTGACCACATCCCTCATGGCAGGCTAATAGTGAGTTAGCAAATTGGAGACAAAATTAGCTTGATCATAAAAGACAGAGGGTAACTGTGGAGGACTGTTTGTCCGACTGGAGGTCAGCGACCAATGGTGTTCACAAGGATCAGTGCTGTTCAGATTTGTTGTTTCTAAGATAAATGATTTGGATGAAAACATAGGTGATCTGATCAGTTTGCAGATGACACAAAAATTGAAGGAGTTATAAGGAAGGCTATCAAAGGATACAGCAGGATATAGATCAGTTGAAAAGTTCAATCACCCACATTCACTGCTGTATGGGCAGACAAATTACAGATGGCGTTTAATCAGGACAAGTGTGAGGTGACGCATTTTGGGAGGTCAAATGGAAGAGGATGGTATGTAGTAAATAGCAGGATCCTTAGGAACAGGAATATGCAGAGGGATCTTAGGATCCAAATCCATGGGTCCATGAAAGTGGCAACACAAGTGGATAAGATGGTAAAGAAGGCATATAGCATGCTTGCCTCATTGGTTGAGGTACTGAGTCTAAAAGTTGGCAAGTCATGGTGCAGCTGTGTAAGACTATAGGAAAGATGTGGAGACTTTGGACAGGATGCAAAAGAGATTTACCAGTATGTTGCTTAGATTGGGGCGTATCAGCTAGAAAGAGAAGGAGAAGTTCGTCAAACTTGGATTGTTTTCACTCGAGCATCAGAGGCTGAGGGGTGATCAGATAAAAGTATATAAAATTATGAGAGACATGGATAGGGTGGATAGTTGGAGTATTTTTCCCAAGGTGGAAATGTCCTAGGGGGAATAGGTTTAAAAAGGTGAGAGGGGAAAAAGGAGATGTGTGAGGAAAAGTTTTTTTTTTAAATTGAGAGGGTGGTAGATGCCTGGAATGTGCTGCCAGGGGAGGTGGGAGAAGCAGATAGACAAACATAACAGGTAGAGAATACAGGGATGTGTCCTCCTTCATGGTTCTCCTCAGTACTGACTAACCTCTAACCAGTCTGGTGTCATGTGCAAAATTTAGAAGTTGATTTTGATTTCAAAATCTAAATTATTGATATAAATTCTGAACAGCAGTGCTCGAAGCACTTCCATCCTCCTCCCACTGAGTAACTACCCTTAACGCTCACTCTTGAAGCCAGCTTGCAAGTCATTCCACCACTCATACCCAACTACACACTCCGACCTGATGCAAGAGAATACATGAAAGGTAGGATCCTAGGAAGCACTGAAGATCAGAGGCACCTTGATGTGCAAGTCCCTTAAGGCACGAGGACAGATGGATAAAGTGGTTGAGGAGGTATATGGGACACTTGCCTTTACTAGCCGAGATAGAGAGTTTAAGAGCAGGGAGGTGATTCTGGAACTGTATAAAACATTGGTTAGGCCACAGCTAGAGTATTGTAAAACAAAGTGAAATTTTCTACAGACTTATCAATTAAAAAAAAGGAAGGCTGTGATGACAATAGGACTATTTAAGAGATAAACAAATTAGTATTGCTGGTGTTATCGGAGATGCAAAATAATTGTCTTCTTGTAAGTTATCTGGATTTTCAGGAGACTTTTGAGTGGGTGCCCCACAATAGACTAATGGTAAAGTCGTAGTCGTAGAGATCTACAGCACAGAAAATGGTCCTTGTAAGCCCACTTTCCAGTACTTGGTCCATACCCTTGAATGCCTTGGCATCACAAGTGTGCAATTGAATACTACTGCAATTGCCCATTGTACTTTCCCAAGTTCTATTTTCAGCCACTCAAAATTAGCTTTACTCTAATCTAGTTTTTGCCATATTTCTGTTGTCAAAATAAACTGACATGTTATGGTCACTATTGTCTTGATGTTCCTCTACTTTCCTCTTAGTTGCATCTCCGATACGGAATCCAAAAGCAGCCCTTGTTGGGCTCTAAATAGACTGGGTTAAAAGAGACCACCCGTACACCTTTATAGAAACTCCATTCCCTTATCTCCTTTATCTACTTCTTTTACCCAATTCACATCAGGATAGTTGAAAACTACCATGACTATTGTGGGCTTTTTTTTGGCTCAGATCGCTAATGTACTGCAAATTTATTCCTCATCTTTCCGTTCTTAGGTGGTATGTGGACGACATTACAGTAACTGATCAATGATTTTCTTTTGTCTCCAACCATGTGGTTTCTATTTTTGCCGAGCTGATAGCTGCGCCCTCTTTCCTAAAGCCATTATATTTTTCCTAATAGGTACAGCTATGTCACCTCCTTCTCCCCACCTCCCTCCTTGGTGACTGTATTATGCTCCACAATATTTGATTTTTCTGCAGCCATCAGTAATAACTATGACTGGCTCCTCCCAGCTCCCATGTTGTTATTTACTCTGCACACATTAAGACAGACATTTTAATTAATTTTAATTTTGTCACACTATGTTCAACCATCTTTTAGATTTCTGTGCAATAAGGCTACTGGGGAGGGGGAGGGGTGGACGCGGGATGATTTTTAACAGGCAGAGACTTTAGTTTACACTTAAAGAGAGGCTTAGAAACCATTTGGTACGTGGGGTAATTAATGATGTAATCATGCAAAAGCACCTACTAGTGAAGCCCAACAAGACTTCAAACAGTTATTAAAATGGGCTTTATCATTAGGAAATACTGCAAGTGGAGCATATGCGTTGCAGGGTTCACTGACAGAAGTGGAGATCCTCGCCAGGCCAACTGAGTTTGGTGGGGGGGGGGCACCACTTGAGTGACGGCAATTACACAGCCTCACTCAGGCCATATCCTGAACAGAGGGACTCTAGGTCAGCCCACAGCAAAACCCCAAAACAAATCCAAGCCTCGGCCAAACAGTTAACATTTTCTTCAGGATCCCGCCACCAAGTCATTGTTGTTGCTGCCAGTATGTGGACTCAGGACAGCGAGAGAGAGAGAGTGTTTGACTAGGCCCGAATTGACTGACAAAACTCTCAGGCCGGTGTCCAGCAGAGTGCACACCCTGGAAAGCCCACCTACGTCTGGCTTGGAATAGTTAAATTGCTTTGCAACATCCAAGTCAGAACCAAATCAAAATAAACGTCTGATTAAATGGTCACGCAGTTCTAATGGGGGTTAATGCCAGCATGACTGGTTCTGCAATCACTGACACAATCTTTTAATAAAACTTGCTCCAGACTCCAACCCTTAAGTTTGCTTGTGACCTCGGCTTGACTGAGAACCTATACTGGGGAACCTTTACAGATTAAGGGTACAACTTCAGTTCTGGTCTCTTATGAGAAGGAGCTGGTTACTACGAGTAGTGGTAAAAGGCTCTGACTCAAGCCTAACAGGGCAAAATTAGTTGAGAAGGATTCACCTTGATTGGCTCAACATTTTTCAATTAGAAAATGACTGCTTGAGTGAAGTCCTAATTAAATACCTAGAAGTTTTTCAGGAAGGGACTATCAAAGGAGCCAAGACCACCTTGCATGTTGATGAAGAAGCAAATCCACAATTCTGCAAAGGTTTGGTCTTTCCTTGGATTGGTGAAATATTATGGAACGTTTATACATAGCCTGGCCTTCATCTTGGCACCCTAACATCTGCTGTTGAAAAGCAGTCAGCCTTGGAAATGGTCTTGTAGCCAAGAAGTAGCCTTTATGGAAGTAAAGAAGCAGGTATCATCATCCAAGATGTTGGCACAGTATGATCCCAAGCAAAATCTTACGCTGATATGCAATGCCTCCCTGTACAGTACCAGGGTAGTGTAGACTCTCAGATGGCCCACATGAGATGAACGCCCAATAGCATATGCTTCCTGGATTTTGGCTGATGCAGAGCACAAATACACCCAAATAGAGAGGGAAGGGTAGGCAGTCATCTTTTGTGTGAGAAAGTTCCACTAATACTTTTATGGATGCAAACTGGTGATCATAATGGACCTCAAACCCCTGCTAGAACTACTCAAAGACGAAAAGGCTGTGCCGCCCATAACTTCAGGTGAAATTCAGCAGTGGGCTCACATTCTAAGTGCATACAGTTACAAATTGGAACACCATCCAGGAGGCCAAGTAACAAATACAAATGCCTTGAGCTGCCTCCCATTGGCAAATACACCACTGATGGTGCAGCTACTCGAATAGTCCATTCTGGTTTTGAACTTTCTGGATACCCTTCCAGAATGCTACATGGTAGCTTGGGTGTCACTGAAAAAAAGGTTGAGGATTGGCCTTGCAAGCATAAAGGAAACGTTAGGTCAGATTTCCAAAATAAAAGTGGTAGACACAAGTCACTAGTTGTCAGATTGTTCAACAAAAAAAAAAAGGTGCTTGCTCCAAGAAATTACCAGAGGCCCTTGAAGAGAGATACTTTGAGACATGAGAAGTTACACAAAACTAAATATAAAAATCAATTTGTTTTTTGGTTGCTCCAAGGGTAAACTTTGTTTTATGCAAAGAAAGGGGAATATGGGAGGTTAATTGCATTCTGGAGAATATGAAAACAGTCAACAAATTTTATTGTTACTCATCAATTGTTTTATAAAGCCTGATATAAAATGCCAAAAAAAACCTTCTATTGTTTCTATTGGCTTTGCTCAAAAATTGTGTGTATGTCTTAAAACTTCTTTCTTAAAGTGAAAAGGAATTTAGAAATATAGCGCGTAGATGAGGAAGTGATTGTGTCAACTGGTGAATTAGTACACGGGATATAAATAAAGGAGAAATAAGGAGAACTGGTGTGTGGAACAAACTAAGCAGAGAGGTGGGCATTGCAGAGTGCATTATCCACCCTTCCAACTCCATTTTGATTTAGTCCCCTCCCTCACTTTTGATGGCTTACATTTCCACTAATGGGCTTTGCACTTAAATTATTCAATTAGAAACATGGGTGATTGATTGGTGGTGGTTAACAGATGACAAAATACCAATGATTTGATGATGTGAAAAAAAACAGTTCAGTTTTGCATAAGTGCACTCCTGGATATAAAAAAAAATGAAAAATAAAACTAAGTAGAAAGGTTGTCACCACAAGGACAGAAAGTTTTACTCCCCCATTGACTCCATTTTGATTTAGTCCCCTCCCTCACCTTTGATGGCTTGCAAAGCCTGTTAAGGACAATGCATGTAAAATATTAAATTGTAAACAGCTCATTTACTGGCAGCAGTTCATTAATGGAAAAAGTACCACTGGAGATTGGAAAAAAAATGCTCAGTTGTGGGAGAAAGCATTTCTGGTTATATATAAAAAAAATTATGTAGAGAGGTGGGCATCATAGGGACAAAATGCCTTCGTTCCCCCTCCACTTCTACTTCTACTTGGTTCGAGTCTTCTCTGTCTCTCCTTGCCTGTCTTAATGCACTGCCCTGACGGGGTTTGTATTTTGTGGTGGTGGTGGATAAAAGAGAAAAATAACAGGTGATCTGGTGAAAAAACTTCAGTCATACCTCAAAGCACTTGTGGACTGAAAAGATAAAAAAGGTTAAAAAAAAAAGACCAGGTTAAGAGGGCTCTTGCCACAGAGTGGTAGTGTCCTACTTCTGAGTCAGGAGGCTTGGGTTCAATTCCCACCTGCTCCATAGTTGTGTACCCGTGAACAGGTTGATTAAAAATATCGAAGCCTAAGTAGTTAACAAACTCTACGCACAAAGAAATGTGTCCTGATTTTTGTCTCACTGACTGGCTTGGATCCGAATTGGCAACCTGTCCTCCAACAAAAAGAGAACGTTTGACTGATCTATCTGAAATAACTGCCACATTAACATTCTTGGAAAAGGACTACTTTATGAAACAATAATATTAAACAAATGTGGATCAAATCCAATGCCCTCTCAATTATTTGTGCCCTTTTACCCATGCAATTTGTTTTAAATATCACTCCCAAATAATCCAGAGCTCAAGTATCTATGAAATAGTCAAACACCATGATTTGTTTTTCCATAAGACAGAAGATGTTGTTAATCATTTACTACGATCTGGGCTAACTGTCAGGCCTAGCCTTCACTGACCCAAATAAAGCAAAGAATAGAATAGCAAGATTCAGTACCTAAAGATGAAAGGTCCAATTCACTGTCAAGGCTACCTGCAACACAAAATAAATTAACTCTTTGAATGAGCTAGAGTATTATTGAAATAAAGAGCTTTCCAAATAAAGTACAATATTTAGCCAGATACCTCTGCCAGTCCCACAATCCTTGAAACATTGTGAGCTTCCAAACATGGCCGCTTATACATACGTTAAATACTGTTTGACAAAACTCCTGAAGCATCTTGAGGTATGTTCCCATATTAAGAGCTGCTCTATGAACTTATAGTTTTGTTGTTACTCAACATAGCAGATATCAAAAAAAAATTACAAAAAATAAATAAATAAAATCGCTCGAGCTGGGTACTGCTGACTAATCCAGGCTCAAGTGTTTTCTGTTTTTATTTCAGATTACAAGCCACTATAGTATTTTGCATTTATATGAGGTTACAATGGAATACAGGCAAGGAACCTACGTATGTTTCTAATCAACTGGTTCAGAGATGTCATGACACACCTCTACAGCAAGTGAGACTTGAACTTTGGCCTTCTGGCTCAGAGATAATGGGCACTATTACTGTGCTACAAGAGCCCTGGCCAAGAGTTAGCTTGGCGAAAGTGAGGGCTGCAGATGCTGGAGATTACAGTCGAGAGTGTGATGCTGGAAAAGCAAAACAGGTCAGGCTTGGCTGAGTTGGTAGCGCACTCACTCTTAAAAGTTGAGCTTCATGCCCATTACAGATTCGAGCACACAATCTAAGCTTAATGAGGACAGTGTCAAGGGAATGTCTTTAAATTGGAGGTGCCATGGCACCATTTGAAAAAGGGGAATGAAGATTAGAGTGCAATATCTCAACTTCAATCACAAATACAGAACTAAATAATCCCTTCACTCCCGGAGCACAAAATAACTGTCAGTTTTCCTGATGTAACAAAAAGTAACCTATATGTTGCAGAATGTTTGAGGACATCTGGGGATGGTAGAAAATTTGATATTTTCTAATCAATCTGCTCAGAGCTGTTATAACAACACCCTTGGAGCAGGTGAAAGTTGAACCCAAGCCTCCCAGTACTGGTGGAGGGATGCAACCACTGCACCACAAAGCCCCCACTATAATTAGCATTTATATAAGACATGGCTGTGATTCACTTGGTAGCACTCTTACCTCAAAAGTTCAAGTTGTAGATTCATTTTGATAATCTCACCTGGCATTTCAGTTCTGTATTTAAGTGCTGCACTGTTGGAGTTGCCATCTTTCAGATCAGATGTTAAGTCAAGTTCACATTAACCTTCTCAGACGGAGAGAAAAGATCTTTGTAGAAAAGCAGGACAGTTCTCTCCCAATCCTATCCAATATTTATTCTTCAACAAGCAACACCAATGACAGATAACACGCATTGCTGTGCATGGAAACATGGCAGTGAATATACTGCAATGATTAATATATTTCTAAGCATTTAATTGTCTGTCTTGAGGTTGTGAAACACAAATGAGAATTCTCCTTCACTCAAGTTCTAAGATTGCATGAAAATTTCTTGTGTGTGGTGACAAAAATCCTTTCAGCCTTAATGAAACACTTGCTACGGATATTATCGTGTTTAAATAGATCCGTCCTCTGATCGAGTAGTAAAGAGCTCTTTTACTGCATGCTTATGGAATACAATCTTTTCAAACATATATAATTTGATGCAAAAATCAGTCTCGAGTATGCAACGGTAGGAGCTGATTTTAAATAAATATGTTTTACTCAATCCAAGATTGAATGTCATTGGCACATTTTCGATTCTAAGCACTTGAGTCAAGCAGAAAGCAGCATACTTTGTGTCACAGGAGCGCAGCCACTGTGAACCATCCCACCCACTGACCAAAACACAGGCCCATGCATGTGCAGCCAGATTATGGGAGCTACTTCTTGAAAAACTAAATGAAGGTTGATCCAGAATGTTTCCACTAATACAGAAAGTATATGTCCACATCTCAGAATGCTCAGAAGTCACCAAACTTTAAAACGGAAAAGAAAAAGGAGAACAATGTTTAGAAGTCACACTTCCCTAATCAGGTGTTTAAGAGATTTTCCTGCTAAAAGCTCATTTTATCTTTTCTCTGTTTTTGGATAGAGTAAGGGTGTAATGTTAACAGTTGGCAATGTACAAAGACTGGCTGAATGCTTTTAATTGTAAAATAAAGTCCAAATCCATGTACTGTTATCGATGAAACACTTGCCTTTATCAGAACTCAATTGTATGTGCATGACAAATATTGTACAAAAAGATATTGTACACAGGACTGCTAACTATCTGAATGCAAGCTCTTTAGAAATATATGCATTAGGTACATTAACATCAATGCAAAAAGGCTGCAGGTGCTGGAAATCTGAAATGACAACAAATCGTGCCAGCAATAATTAACTGTGAAAAGGGAAACATGTATTATGTTTCAGGTTGAGTGAAACATAGATAGTGTGTCAGGTTGATGGCCTTTCACCAGAACTGAAACATTAACTGTTTCTCTCATCACAGGTGCTGCCAGACTGACTTGAGTATTTCTACAATTTTCTTTTAAATTAAGCACATCCTTTCAGAGAAAACTACTGCTTCAAACATAGTCTTCGACAAAGGATGTTTCCTTAAAAGAAATTTCATTTCACCTCTGATTTCTTAACTCAATTTTTACATGTCAACCAACCTGAAGAGACATAACCCAAAAATTTATTTTAAAAAACCTCAGCTCCTCTTCCATAGATCTCTGCATCAATTAGAATGACATTAGAATGAGCCTATCATAATGAACTCAAGCACTAGATTTGCATGCAGTGCTTATGTCTTTGTCTACAAACAAACTTTGCAACCACCAAGAAACAATGAAAGTAAAGCATTCCAAGACACTTCAGAGGAGTATTAACAAACTAATTTGACACCAAATCACCCAAGGAGATAATAGGAAAGGTGACAAAACTTCAAAGAATTTGTTTAACAGGAGAAAAGTGGCAAGATAAAGATTGAGAGAGTGATTTCCAGTTTTTAAGCACATGGGCAGCTAAGGCACAGCAGCAATGAAATCAGGGACTTGCATGAGGAATTGAAGGAGCAGAGAGATCTCAGATTTGTAGGTCTACAGGAGATTTCTGGAATACGATGAGAACAGCACAAGTACCATGGAACATTTGAAAAACATGGAGTTGTAACAACTGCAGCTGTATTAGTCACAATCTCAGACTTAGAGCAAAGCCTCAGAGGCTACTGACATGACAACAATTGCAAATGAATGCAGTGACCTTTTAGCAAAGTTTTCACATGCTTTGTAAATAAAACCACTGGCATCATCTAGTGGTATCACATCAGTTATACGAATATGCCTTTCACAATATCATGTGCCCGCAAATTCGTGAGGAAGCTGTTGTGGCAAAGGGGTAGTGTCCCTACCTGAGCCAAGAAGTCTGCGTTCAACTCCAACCTGCTCCAGAGGTGTAAAATATCACCTCTGAACAAGTTAACTAGACAATATTTCATCAGCTTTGTGGGTCACAAGTCAAAGAGAGAGACAGTAAGCAGAGCTCTTGATCAGAATATTCACCCTGCAACCTCACAAGGGAAAGGCACATGTGAATATTGCACAGATGTGGTGATGCTGGTGTTGAACTGTGGTGAAGAGTCAGAAGTCACATGACACCAGGTTAGAATTTTTTTTAGAATCCCTCCAGTGTGGAAACAGGTCCTTCAGCCAAACAAGTCCGCACCAATCCTCCAAACAGTAACCCACCCAGACCCATTCCCCTACCCTATATTTACCCCTGACTAATAACCTACACTCTGGGCAATTTAGCATGGCCAATTCACCTGACCTGAACATCTTTGGACTGTGGGAGGAAACCGGAGCAGCCAGAGGAAACCCACACAGACACAGGGAGAATGTGTAAACTCCACACAGACAATCGCCCGAGGCTGGAATCAAACCAGGGTTCCTGGCGCTGTGAGGCAGCTGTGCTAACCACTGAGCCACGCGCCGATTTCTGTTTGGGGAACATTTTCACGACCCCATTAAAAACCCGGAACTGTGCAGGAAAGAAAACGGATGAAGAAAGAATGGGGGGTGGGGGGGGATCTCAAACCACCAACCGCTCGGTTAACAGCCAAACACACTGACCAATTGCGCCAGAGACTTACAGTCCAACAGGTTTATTTGAAATCACAAGCTTTCAGACAGCAGCCCCTTTATCAGGCCCAGTGAGTCAGGTGAATATTGAATTGACAGCAAAGTACTTATTGCCAGTATTTCTGAAAACCAGCCTACAGAATTAAGAAGACTGATTGGAACAGGATTCGCTTTCTACAGGTGTATCGGTTTAGTAGTATTCAGGAGAATAGTTGAAACAGAAAACATGCAGAAACTTATGCAGTCAGACACAAAGGGACCAACTTACCTACAGGGTGACTAGCCAACTCATTTGCTTTTGAAGGGAAAATACAAGAATTTCAAAGATGAACAAGTTTATTTCCAGACATTCCAAAATTCTAAGCATAGTCTCAATAAATCACCCAACAAATGGTCTACTTTTGATTTAAAATCTTATATTATGTTCAACTGAAGATATTATGATGCAAATAATAATTGGTAGGTCTGGTTAAATTCACCTTGAAGGACAAGTCAAAGTTTGTTTGACAGTGGAGTACTGCATTATTTCCCAATTTTTCCTCTACTACAGTCAGACACGTTGCAGTGCCATCTTCAATACCAATAAATTATTTTGCCCTGTACCACCTAGAGGTCGGCAGACCAATCTAACATCATGAATTACCAACATCAACTGCCATAGGAAGTTGACTGCAGGATACGGAACATAGAAGAATACAGCGCAGTACAGGCCCTTTGGCCCTCGATGTTGCGCCGATCCAAGCCCACCTAACCTACACTAGCCCACTATCCTCCATATGCCTATCCAATGCCCGCTTCAATGCCCATAAAGAGGGAGAGTCCACCACTGCTACTGGCAGGGCATTCCATGAACTCACGACTCGCTGAGTAAAGAACCTACCCCTAACATCTGTCCTATACCTACCACCCCTTAATTTAAAGCTATGCCCCCTCGTAATAGCTGACTCCATACGTGGAAAAAGGTTCTCACGGTCAACCCTATCTAAACCCCTAATCATCTTGTATGGTTGTCATGGATTACCAACAGATAAGTTTCCTTGCTTCTTCCTCAATCATTGCATATGAACTTTGCTAGCTGGGCTAGCATTTATTGCTCATCCCGAAATGCCCTTGAGAAGGTGGCAATGAACTACCTTCTTGAATCGCTGCAGTCCGTGCCCTGTAGATACACCCAGTGCTGTTAGGGAAGTGGGAGAGACTTGGAAGCAAACTTCCAAGTACCTGCTGCCCTTGTCCTTCTAGATGGAAGTGGTCATGAGTTTGGAAGGTGCTACCTAAGGAACCTTGGTGAATTGCTGCAGTGCAATTTATAATTAGTACATACTGCAACAGTGATGGAGAGAGTGAACTTTTGTGGATGAGGTGCCAATCAAGCAAGCTGCTTTGTCCTGGATGGTGTCAAGCTTCCTCGTGTCTGGATTCCTAGTGTCTGACCTGCTCTCGTAACCACAATATTTAAATGGCAAGTCCAGTTCGGTTTCTGCTCAATAGTAACCCCAGGATGTTGACTGTGGGGAGTAACGTGCATATCATTGAATGTGATGGTAATGGTTAAATCCTCTCTTGTTGGAGATGATTTAACCTGGTATTTGTGATATTAAATGTTTCAGCCCAAATCTGGATATTGACAAGGTTTTGCTGCATTTGGATGTGGGACGACTTCAGTATCTGGTGAGTCGTTAATGGTGCTAAACGTTGTACAGTGAACATCCCTACTTCTGACCTTTATGGAGGAGGGAAGATTATTGAGGAAACAGTTGATAGTTGGACCAAGGTCAAAATCCCAGAGGAATTCCTGCAGAAATGTCCTAGAGATGACCTATTGCCCTCCAACCTCCACAACCATCTTTTGTGTTCGACTCCAGTTTTGCTAGAGCTTCTTGATGCCACATTATCAAATGCAGCACCTCTGGAATTTAGTTCTTTTTCTTGTTTGAACCATAGCTGCAATGAGGTCAGGGGCTAAACAGCCCTGGTGGAACCTAAACTAAACAGTGAGCAGATCATCACTAAGTAAGTGCTGATTGATGGCACTGTTGATAACCCATTCCATCATTTCGCTGGTGATCAAGAGTAGACTGATGGAGTAATAATTGGTTGGATTAGATTTGTATCAAAAACAACTTGTGCACGAGGCAATTTTCATTGTTGGATAGATGCCAGTATTGTAGCAGTACTGGAACAACTTGGCTAGGCATGCTTTAAGTCCTAGAGCACACAACATTCCAACATACTCAAAACCCATAGTATTTGCAATATCTAGTGCCTTCATTCATTTCTTGATAACTCATGTTGTGAAGCCACACCACAGGACAACTTGTGCCAAACAACATGAACACCTCATTGTTATCTATGCCTGGTGCTGCTCCTGGCATGTCCTGGTTGATCCCCTAGTTTGATGGCAAGGGTAGAGTGGGGGATCTAAGTTGAAACTTTATTGCTGGAACAGCACAGCAGGTCAGGCAGCATCCAGGGAACAGGAGATTCGACGTTTCGGGCACAGGCCCTTCTTCAGGAATTCCTGAAGAAGGGCCTGTGCCCGAAACGTCTCATTCCTGAAGAAGGGCCTGTGCCCGAAACGTCGAATCTCCTGTTCCCTGGATGCTGCCTGACCTGCTGTGCTGTTCCAGCAATAAAGTTTCAACTTTGATCTCCAGCATCTGCAGACCTCACTTTCTCCTAGAGTGGGGGATCTGTCAAACAATGAGATTGCAGATTTTGCACTATAATTCTGCTGCTGACAGCCCAACACACCTCTCAGATGCCCAGTCTTGATTTAATAAGTCTTTTTGAAGTCAAACACATCAGCAACAGTGCGACAAAATGCTGGTACCTTCAATGTGAAGATGGGACATATCTCCACAGGCACTATGCAGTCATCTTTTTTACCAATATGGTTATGGACAGAAGCATCCATGGCAGGCAGATCAGCGAGGATGAGTTCAAGTAACTTTTTCTTTCTTGTTGGTTCATCTCTGTCCTGAGTTTTCAATCACAACATATTTTCCTAAACCGTTTTGTTTCAATTTTATCTTGTGTGACCTTCCAAGAAGAACCAGGAAGCCAAAACATTAACAGCAGGAGCTTTATTAAGGAGATGTTTACTCGACAGGCAGCAGTTTCCCACCCAAAATGGCTGAAGTCATTATGTCACATGATCAGACCCAAAGTGACAGTCCACCATACTTTTCAAACACAAGGATAATTTATGCATGACATTTAACCTAAAGCAGGGAAAACTCTGAACACTGTGGATTTGGCATTTGATGGTAGTGAGGACATATTACATAGAAAAGATGTAAATATTTGAGATCAATCACAGATGACTGGACCTCTCAAATTTACTCAGCTCTTTTCTTCTTAACCATACGTACAAAGTGCAAGATGAGGTTAAAATTTGTACTGGGAGAACGGAGATCAATCCCAACTGATCTTCCAAAGAGCACAGCATTTTTCACGATATTATTTAAAAAGGACTTACATTCATAGAGTGCTTTTCATGAATATGGATTATAAATTGCTTTGATCTGTCCAATGAGATAAAAACAGAAGACGTTTGAAATCCTCAGGAGGTCAGACAGCACCAGTGTATACAAACAGTAAATGGCTGACGTCAATGACTTTTCATCAGAATTTGTGCCTGAACTCTCAGCTTTGTTCCTCTATCCATTGTGTATTTCTAGTGATTTGGAGATGCCGGCGTTGGACTGGGGTGCACAAAGTTAAAAATCATACAACACCAGGCTATAGTCCAACAGAACCACCTGATGACGGAGTGGCGCTCCGAAAGCTAGTGTGTTTCCAATTAAACCTATTGGACTATAACCTGGTGTTTTGTGATTTTTAAACTTTGTATTTCCAGTATCCACAATCTTATACTTCTGTTACACTCAGTGAAGTACTCTTGAAGCATAAATCGCTGTTAAAATGTAGAAAGCAGAGCAGCTATATAGCACATAGCAAACCCCTGCAAACAGTAACGTGGTGATGACCAAACATTGCAGTATTGATCAAGGTCACAACACTGGAACTAACTCTCTACTCTTCTTCTGATAGCATCACAGGATTGTAAGCAAATGAAGGCCTTCAAATACCATCAAACTGCAGAACTCTTGGCATATCATTTGCTGGACAGCGTTTACTGGAGAAGGCTTTCTTTAATGCAAGAGTTGAAATAAATACTTTCTCAACATGAGCAGAACAAATTTATAATACTCTGTAGTTACCCCAGCCTCAAAACAAAGGCAGGGATATCTGCTCTGATAGCTCCCAAGTTTGAATATCGATTGAAAGGTCTATGACAAAGTCAAACACAGCTCACCCCTTCAAAGGTTTCCCCACAGCAGTGACACCAAAAACACTTGAGTAAACATTGTGCAGCATCACCAATTTGATTCAATTTGATTTTTTCCATGGTTTCTGGAAATACTCCCATTCATTTAGCACCAGTTCTTCAAGGTCAGTGTTTCAGCCATCAAGTGTATAGAAAGATTGCATGCTGGTCATATGCTTACATTTTGACAGATTTGTACGCTCGAATTCAAGAGCATTACTTGCAAATGAGTAATTTCCCATTTTGTACCAAGAGCAATCCGCCTCCAAAAGGACAGGTACAGCATGGGGTTCGATACAAAGTAAAGCTACCTCTACTCTTTTAACCTGAATGGAAAACTGCCTTTACTCTTTTAAACCAAAAGTAAAAAGGCCCCTAAATTCTGCCCTATCAAACACTTCCAGGACAGGGACAGTATAGGCTTAGATACACAGTAAACCTCCCTCTACTCTTAAACCAGAAGTAAACCGAAAGTAAAGCTTCCTTGACAGTGTCCCCATTGAACACTCCCGGGAAAGAAACAGCATGGGGTTAAAATACAGAGTAAAGCTTGCTCTACTCGTTTAAAGAAACGACACTAAAAGGATAGCTCCCTCTATACTGTCCACATCCAACACTCCCCACAGCTTATATCAGCCTCAAAATAACAGGAAGACAAGTTTGCAGTTTTCCCCACAAGTTACCCCCGCGAGTTAGAAAACTGCCAATTTATTGCTAAATAATGGGCAATGAAGTGTTGTAGTTTGGGCACTAGAAAGTGGATGGGAACAATGTAAATTCCTTTCACACTGGATTCATATTGCTGCCATTACATGCATGTCACTCATCCATCTTTAACAGAACATTACAGAGTTTTTTTTTCCCCTAATGCCGAAAGGAAAATGTAGCTAAGATTTTGCACAGGGGTTATCATATCTTAGACTAGTGATCCTAAAGTTAATCAAATAGAAAGTTGCTTAAAAAAAAGCGAGGGAGAGAGCGAGAGCGAGAGCGAGAGCGAGAGCGAGAGCGAGAGCGAGAGAACCTGCACAGTTACCGCCTTTGCTGTTTGAATTCGTGTATCGCTGGACATCGGAGTGCATCTGGGAAAATTAACAAACAGTGAAATTTACAATTGATCTTGGAGGAACTGTTGGGCAAAGTTCACAGCACAGAATCAGATAAGTTAATTGTTGTTTTAAGTCTGTCCAAGAGAAAGGCTGCAGTAGTGAGTATAGTGGATTCTTTGTTGATTATATGTTTTTGGAGACAAGTCTCTTGATTAAACTTAAAATATAAACCATAGCTATTAATTTAATCTGGGGCAGTGTTTGTACTGGAATAAGACGGTGTTATTTTCTGGGTTTTTAGATCACGAAGGAGCAAAAATGGCTTTTGCAGTGATATGTACTTCTTGTCAGATGTGGGAGTTTAAAGAGAGTTTAAGGGTTACTGCAGATTATATCTACCATAAATGCTGTTGGATGCGAATCTGATCAGATCGAGTGGATCGGTTGGAGAGAGAGATAGAAGCGATGAGGAATTTGCAACAACAGTATGCGATGGACGGCAGTTATAGGAAGAAGGAGGGGAAAAGTCTCAGGTACAGTCACATAGATGGGTTAACTCCAGGAAGGGTGAGAGAGGTCGGCACATAGGGCAGGAGTCTTTTGTGGATATACCCATTTCAAACAGGTATGCGGTTATGGAAAATGTAGGGGGTGATGGATTATCAGGCGAACGGAGCACGAACTGCCAAGTTTCTGGCATTGAGACTGGTTCTAATGCAATGAGGGGTATGTCGGCTTCCAAGAGATAAAGTGTGTTCGGGGATTCTGTAGTCCGATGTACAGACAGAAGTTTCTGTGGCCAGCAGAGAAAAAGCAGAATGGTGTGTTGTTCCCCTGGTGCCAGGATCAAGGATATCTCAGAGAGGGTGCAGAATGTTCTCACAGGGGAGAGGGGCCAGCAGGAGGTCATTGTCCACATTGGAACCAACGACATTGGAAGGGAAAAGGTTGAGACTCTGAAGGGAGATTACATAGAGTTAGGCAGAAATTTTAAAAGGAGGTCCTCAAGGGTAGTAATATCTGGATTACTCCCAGCGCTACGAGCTAGTGAGGGCAGGAATAGGAGGATAGAGCAGATGAATGCATGGCTGAGGAGCTGGTGTACGGGAGAAGGATTCACATTTTTGGATCATTGGAATCTCTTCTGGGGTAGAAGTGACCTGTACAAGAGGGACGGATTGCACCTAAATTGGAAGGGGACTAATATACTGGCAGGGAAATTTGCTAGAACTGCTTGGGAGGATTTAAACTAGTAAGTTGGGGGGTGGGACCCAGGGAGATAGTGAGGAAAGAGATCGATCTGAGACCGGTACAGCTGAGAACAGAAGTGAGTCAAACAATCAGGACAAGGACAAGGGAGGACTAATAAATTAAACTGCATTTATTTCAATGCAAGGGGCTTAACAGGGAAGGCAGATGAACTCAGGGCATGGTTAGGAACATGGGACTGGGATTGCATAGCAATTATGGAAACATGGCTCAGGGATGGGCAGGACTGGCAGCTTAATGTTCCAGGATACAAATGCTACAGGAAGGATAGAAAGGGAGGCAAGAGAAGAGCAGGGGGGCGTGGAATTTTTGATAAGGGATAGCATTACAGCTGTGCTGAGGGAGGATATTCCCGGAAATACATCCAGGAAAGTTATTTGGGTGGAACTGAGAAATAAGAAAGGGATGATCACCTTATTGGGATTGTATTATAGACCCCCCAATAGTTAGAGGGAAATTGAGAAACAAACTTGTAAGGAGATCTCCGCTACCTGTAAGAATAATAGGGTAGTTATGGTAGGGGATTTTAACTTTCCAAACATAGACTGGGACTGCCATAGTGTTAAAGGTTTAGATGGAGAGGAATTTGTTAAGTGTGTACAAGACAATTTTCTGATTCAGTATGTGGATGTACCTACTGGAGAAGGTGCAAAACTTGACCTACTCTTGGGAAATAAGGCAGGGCTGAGGTGTCAGTGGGGGAGCACTTTGGGGCCAGTGACC
This sequence comes from Chiloscyllium plagiosum, assembly GCF_037043375.1. Classification (NCBI taxonomy): domain Eukaryota; kingdom Metazoa; phylum Chordata; class Chondrichthyes; order Orectolobiformes; family Hemiscylliidae; genus Chiloscyllium; species Chiloscyllium plagiosum. The sequence continues at coordinate 12,741,582 of NW_028270191.1, read as the reverse complement.
ATAATTCTATTTGTTTTAAAATAGTGATGGAAAAGGATAGACCAGATCTAAAAGTTGAAGTTCTAAATTGGAGAAAGGCCAATTGTGACGGTATCAGGCAAGAACTTTCGAAAGGCAGATGTTCACAGGTAAAGGGAAGGCTGGAAAATGGGAAGCCTTCAGAAATGAGATAACAAGAATCCAGAGAAAGTATATTCCTGTCAGGGTGAAAGGGAAGGCTGATAGGTATAGGGAATGCTGGATGACTAAAGAAATTGAGGGTTTGGTTAAGAAAAAGGAAGCATATATCAGGTACAGACAGGATAGATCGAGTGAATCCTTGGAGTGTAAAGGCAGTAGGAGTATACTTCAGAGGGAAATCAGGAGGGCAAAACGGGGACATGAGATGGCTTTGGCAAATAGAATTAAGGAGAAACCAAAGGGTTTTTATAAATATATTAAGGACAAAAGGGTAACTAGGGAGAGAATAGGGCCCCTCAAAGATCAGCAAGGCGGCCTTTGTGTGGAGCCACAGATATTGTGGAGATACTAAATGAATATTTTGCATCAATATTTACTGTGGAAAAGGATATAGGAGATATAGACTGTAGGGAAATAGATGGTGACATCTTGCAAAATGTCCAGATTACAGAGGAGGAAGTGCTGGATGTCTTGAAACTGTTAAAAGTGGATAAATCCCCAGGACCTGATCAGGTGTACCCGAGAACGCTGTGGGAAGCTAGAGAAGTGATTGCTGCGCCTCTTGCTGAGATATTTGTATCACCAATAGTCACAGGTGAGGTGCCGGAAGACTGGAGGTTGGCAAATGTGGTGCCACTGTTTAAGAAGGGCGGTAAAGACAAGCCAGGGAACTATAGACCGGTGAGCCTGACCTCAGTGGTGGGCAAGTTGTTGGAGGGAACCCGGAGGGACAGGATGAACATGTATTTGGAAAGGCAAGGACTGATTAGGGATAGTCAACATGGCTTTGTGCGTGGGAAATCATGTCTCACAAACTTGATTGAGTTTTTTGAAGAAATAACAAAGAAGATGGATGAGGGCAGAGCACTAGATGTAATCTATATGGACTTCAGTAAGGCGTTCAACAAGGTTCCCCATGGGAGACTGATTAGCAAGGTTAGATCTCATGAAATACAGGGAAAACGTGCCATTTGGATACAGAACTGGCTCAAAGGTAGAAGACAGAGGGTGGTGGTGGAGGGTTGTTTTTCAGACTGGAGGCCTGTGACCAGTGGAGTGCCACAAAGATCGGTGCTGGGCCCTCTACTTTTTGTCATTTACATAAATGATTTGGATGCGAGCATAAGAGGTACAGTTAGTAAGTTTGCAGATGACACCAAAATTGGGGATGTAGTGGACAGCGAAGAGGGTTACCTCAGATCACAACAGGATTTGGACCAGATGGGCCAATGGGCTGAGAAGTGGCAGATGGAGTTTAATTCAGCTAAATGCGAGGTGCTGCATTTTGGGAAAGCAAATCTTAGCAGGACTTATACACTTAATGGTAAAGGTCCTAGGAAGTGTTGCTGAACAAAGAGACCTTGGAGTGCAGGTTCATACCTCCTTGAAAGTAGAGTCGCAGGTAGGTAGGATATTGAAGAAGGCGTTTGGCATGCTTTCCTTTATTGGTCAGAGTATTGAGTACAGGAGTTGGGAGGTCATGTTGCGGCTGTACAGGACATCGGTTAGTCCACTGTTGGAATATTGCGTGCAATTCTGATCTCCTTCCTATCGGAAAGATGTTGTGAAACTTGAAAGGGTTCAGAAAAGATTTACAAGGATGTTAGACCATAAGACTTAGGAGTGGAAATAAGGCCGTTCGGCCCATCGAGTCCACTCCGCCATTCAATCATGGCTGATGGGCATTTCAACTCCACTTACCCGCATTCTCCCTGTAGCCCTTAATTCCTTGTGACATCAAGAATTTATCAATCTCTGCCTTGAAGACATTTAGCGTCCCAGCCTCCACTGCACTCTGCGGCAATGAATTCCACAGGCCCACCACTCTCTGGCTGAAGAAATGTCTCCGCATTTCTGATCTGAATTTTCCCCCTCAAATTCTAAGGCTGTGTCCACGGGTCCTAGTCTCCTCGCCTAACGGAAACAATTTCCTAGCGTCCGCCCTCTCCAAGCCATGTATTATCTTGCAAGTTTCTATTAAATCTCCCCTTAATCTTCTAAACTCCAATGAATACAATCCCAGGATCCTCAGCCGTTCCTCACATGTTAGACCTACCATTCCAGGGATCATCCGTGTGAATCTCCGCTGGAGATGCTCCAGTGCCAGTATGTCCTTCCTGAGGTGTGAGGACCAAAAGTGGAAACAGTACTCCAAATGGGGCCTAACCAGAGCTTTATAAAGTCTCAGTAGCACAACGGTGCTTTTATGTTGCCAGGGTTGGAGGTTCTGTGCTATAGGGAGAGGCTGAACAGGCTGGGGCTGTTTTCCCTGGAGAGTCAGAGGCTGAGGGGTGACCTTATAGAGGTTTACAAAATTATGAGGGGCACAAAGTCTTTTCCCTGGGGTGGGAGAGTCCAGAACTCGAGGGCATAGGTTTAGGGTGAGAGGGGAAAGATACAAGAGAGACCTACGGGGCAACTTTTTCACGCAGAGGGTGGTACGTGTATGGAATGTGCTGCCAGAGGATGTGGTGGAGGCTGGTACAATTGCACCATTTAAGAGGCGTTTGGATGGGTATATGAATAGGAAGGGTTTGGAGGGATATGGGCTGGGTGCTGGCAGGTGGGACTAGGTTGGGTTGGGATATCTGGTCGGCATGGACGGGTTGGACCGAAGGGTCTGTTTCCATGCTATACATCTCTATGACTATGATAAGATCAAACGTACTCAGCTAATAATTAAACAACATGCCGGCCATAGGCAAGTTTGTCAGAAGTGGAAGGAGAAATATTTGCATTTCAGATTCTAATTGGTATCCTGTTCATTTTTTTTTTAAAAACGGATTCATAGGAGACCCGCGTCACTGTACAGAGGCAGGGATAGCAGTAGGTGTACATACATAATTTTTGGCCATCCCTAATCAGCCAGAGGACAGTTAAATGACAACATGTGGGCGACACCAGGTAAGACATCAGTGAACCGGATGGGTTTTTACAACATTCAACAATGGTTGCATGGTCACTGGACTTTTAATTAAAGGTTTTTATGGAATTCCAATCCCATTTGAACCCAGGTTCCCAAACAGTAACTACTTCTCTGGATTACTTGTCCAGCAACGATACCACGATGTTATCACCTCTCAATGTTTTCAGTGTTCAATGAAATGGCTGGTTTTAGCTGAAGATGGTACAATTGCAACATTTAAAAGGCATCTGGATGGGTATATGAATAGGAAAGGATATGGGTCATGGATACCTGGTCGGTACGGAGGAGTTGGAGCAAAAAGAGGTCTGTTTCCATGCTGTGTATTTCTATGACAAAATACACAAAATCAACTGATAAATTTCAACTACTCCAGTAAGTCTTTGCAACACTAGCCGCTATCAGTTCTGCACCTGATTGTTTCCATTCACCAAGCTTCGTTCATTCTTTTCAGCCATCCGATTATATCCTACATTTCTGTTTTTGTCCCACCATTCCCAAATAAGGGTTTCGTCACTCCAGTCAGCTGCAAATCTTCCCATGCAACGACACTGAATCTAGTCAGTGAAATCACATTTTCAAACATTGTTCCATTGCAGGTGTGTGCGCACGTGGGGTGGGGGTGGTGGCTGTCAGTTCACGTAGATAGCAAGCTCTTTATTGAACGTGTCTTTGGGAATTCTGTTGTTATCGATTTGGCTCACTGGATTCAACCAATAGAGTTGTCGCTCATTGAAGATACGAGTGACTAATATGCTGAGGATGCAAGCCTAGTGCATGCAGAGTTTTGTATGTTTGGTTAGTTTGCCTTGGTAACTTTGACTCAAGCTCTTGACAATCCTGGTGCTGATTTGGCATCAAGGGAGTGGTTGCCAGTAATTGTTGATCCAAGATCCAAGAGAAAAAATGGGAAGTTCTTCTCCAACTGCAGAAGATCATCTAACCCAAGGGACCAGAACAATCAGATGGTAGATTCCCCAAATGACTCAGCTACTACCAACACAATTATGATGGGGAACTCTTGGAAACCTGACTGGCTCTTAGCTGAATGTTTGAAAGACAAAATCTCCTGATGCCCCTTTACAACTGTGGGAAAGTCACTAAAAGCCCAAGGCAATCAGTATGGACTGCATCAAAACCATTTTGGATTTAGACACCCTCATTTGAGATGATAATTGAGAATGGCAAACGCTCACACTCTAAATATATTGAAACAGTACCGGCAAAAGCAAAAATTAGCCCTCTGATTCAAGTACCTATTAGGAACAGTTCAAGACAATCAGTATAGCCTTATTGGGGGAGATCACGGGTGACAAAGTTGACTGAACTTTGAGGTGGTGACTAGGTTTTGTGGATGAGGGAGTACAGTTGATGTAGTCTACCTGGACTTCGTTAAGGCTTTTGACAAGATGTCACCCTCTGCTGAAGAAGGTAACAGTCCTTGGGATTCATGGCAATTCAGCAAATTGGATCGAAAATTGGCATTTTTGGCAAGAGGCAGAGGGTAATAGCAGAAGATTGTTTGTGTGATTGGAAGCCTGTGTCCAGTGTAGTAACCCAGGTTCAATTCTGGATCACTTGCTGTGTGTACTGTACATCAATGACCTAAGCATAGGTATATGTGGTTTTATCACAAAGTTCATGGATGACAAAAATTAGTTGTATGGTTAATAGAGAGGAAAACTTAGATTACAGGGCAACAGATTACAGGCTGGTCAGAAAATAACAAGTGGAAACTGTGAAGTAATGCATTTTGAGAGGACTAACAAGCATACATTGAATGGCAGGACCTAAGGAAGTACATACAGTCAGAGGAAATGGGGGCTTTACTGATGGGATGACCTTCATCTGAACTGTGCTGAGACTAGTGTCCTGGTGAGTTGTAAACAGTCTAGAGGGCTTTCAACTAAATCGCTGAGGGCTAGGGAAGATTCAAGTAAGCGTATGGCATGATAAACTGAAAGAGAGGACTAAGCAAGTGAGCAAGGTTGCAATAAAGGAAATGATAATTAAATCAAGGCAGGATGGTGCAGAACATATAAATAAGGCTAGAGGTTGCAAAACCAGTAAAAAGACAGTGTTAAAGGTCCTGCACCTGAATGCTTGTTGCATTTGTAACAAAATGGATAAATTGACAGCTCAAATAGAAATAAATACATTTGATCTGATCGCCACGACACAAAGATGACTACAGTACAACTAAAGCTGGGACCCACATATTCAATGACACGACATGTTGGGAAAACAAAAAGCTATGAAAAGGTAAGAGAGGTTGCTTTGGTAAATGAAGTATGACATCAGTACAATAGAGAGAGATGAACTACGATCAAAATGTAGAATCAATTTAAGTAAACATAAGAAATGGTGAAGAAGTGATCTGTGTGACGAGTTTATTGTTTCCCCCCCTTCCCCACCAACTGTAAAATAGAGGAAACAAGGAACTGTAACTGGGCTCGAGAAAGGCATACAGGGAATTTACAAACATCCATCTTGCGAACGTGATCTCATACAGGAGTGCAATCTTAAAGATCGGACACATCTTTATCATACATACGAATAACTCTTTTATATCATCCTGCATTGCGTTCCAACCTGCGTATAGACCTGCTTACGAACATACTCCAGAACGGAACCCATTCACAACTTGGAGACTGCCCATACTGATAATCGTGGCTGAGTTTTATCTATATATAATGACTAGATAAATCAGACTAGCAAAGGTAACCTGGAAGAGGAGTTCATCAAGTGTTGTTAGCATGGATTCTTAAAGTGAAACAGTGTAAAGTCAACCAGAGAGAGAAGGCTACTTTAGATCTGGTAATGTGCAACGAGGCAGGATTAAAGGACCTCATAGTAAAAGGGCCCATAGGGAGCAGTGAACATAACACAATTTTGCATTCAATTTGCAGGAAAGAAGAGTGGACCCAAGATGAGTCTTTCAGACTTTTAAATAGAGTCATAGAGATGTACAGCACGGAAACAGACCCTTCAGTCCACCTCGTCCATGCTGACCAGATATCCTAAATTAATCTAGTCCCATTTGCCAGCACTTGGCCCATATCCCTCTAAACCCTTCCTATTCATTTTTCCATCCAGATGCCTTTTAAATGTTGTATTGTACCGGCCTCCACCACTTCCTCTGGCAGCTCATTCTATACACGCACCACCCTCTGTATGAAAAAGTTGTCCTTAGGTCCCCTTTAAATCTTACCCCTCTCACCCTAAACCTATTCCCTCAAATTCTGGACTCCCCTACCTCATGGAAAAGACTTTGTCTACTTACCCAATCCATTCCCCTAATGATTATGTAAACCTCTACACACACACACGCGCACGCACACACGCACGCGCGCACACACACGCACACACACACACACACACACAGACAGAAAGAGACCGCTAAACTGAACTCAAATTATTTTAAGGGACAGATCAGGAGAAATGTATTGGCAAACATTTAAGGTGATATTTCAGAACACTCAATGATAAAATTCCACAAAGACGGAAGGACATTCCATCTGTACTTAACAGAGAAAGCTATAGATTGCATCAAATTGAGAGGAAAAGCATGGTATTCTGAGAAAATTAAGACACACTGAAGAATGGGAGAAAACTAGCTTAAAAATCAAATATACCTATGAATCTATATTGGTATTTGAAAAATAAAAAAAAATTGAACATTTGTCCTCCAAACAGAGAAAAGGAGAGTGCACAAGCAAAAGAGGGGGGAGTGAGGAGTGAGAGTGAGGGAAATAGCAGTTGAATTGAACAGATATTTTGCATTTATCTTTATTCTACAGGATACAAACGGCTTCCCTGAAACTGTAAAACAAGAGGTGAAAAGGAGTGAAGAACGTAAGAAATTACATTCACCAGTGAAAGGGGACTGCGAAAATTGAGGATTAATAGCTGACAAGTCGACAGGTCCTGATGAACTTCATACTAATATCTTAAAACAAGAGGCTGCTGAGCGAGTAGGTGCACTGATTTTAATTTTCCAACATTCCCTCAATCCTAGAAAGGTCCCATCAGATTTGAAAACAGTAAATGTAATGCCTTTATTAAAGAAAGGAGAGAGACAAAAGTAAGAAACTATAATAATTAAAGCAGTCCACTTCACAACTGTAATTGGGAAAATGCAGGAGGTGATATGAGATACTTAGAAAATCTCAATGCAATCAGGCAAAGTCAACATAGTTTCGTAAAAAGGAAATCATGTTTGATTAAATTTTATTCAGAGTTCTTTGAGGAAATAATAATTAAGTGGATAAAGGGGAACCTGCGCACCTGGATTTCCAAAATGCATTGTAGATATGCCAAAAGATTGTGACGCAAAGGTCCATGGTGGGGTAGGTGACATAATAGCATGGATTGAGGATTGGATAGCTAACGGGAAAACAGATTGATATAACTCAGTCATTTTCAGGGTGGCAAAATGTAATGAGTGATGGGCACAGGAATCAGTGCTGAGGCCTTACTATTTACAATCTGTATCAATGACTGGATGAAGGAACCGACTACATAGTTACCAAATTTGCTGATGACAAGGACAGGTAAATTATGAAGAGCACATAAGGAGTCTACAAAGGGATATAGGTAGGTTAAGTAAGTGGGCAAGGAAATTGGCAGAGAGAATAAAACATAGGAATGTATGAGTTTGTCCATTTTGGCATGAAGAATAGAAAAGCAGCATATTATTTACATGGAGAGAGATTGCAGATCTTTGTCCTGTACATGAAAAGTTAGTATGCAGGCATAGCAAGTGATTGTGGAAATAAAGTTAACTTTGTCATTTCTTGCACAAGGAATGCATAAAAATAAGAATACTTTGTTACAGTTATATAGGGTGTTGGTGAGACCAAATCTATATTACTGTATTCAGTACTAGGTTCCTTATTTAAGAAAGGACATTACACCAGAAGCAACCCAGGGTAGGTTCATGTTATTGAAACCCAAGATGAAGGGGCGACCTTATGAGGAAAGGTTAGACATTTGAACCCATAACAATTTGAGTTTAGAAAATAGGAGGGGTAAGCTTATTGATCCCTTGAGGACTTGACAGGGTGGTGTTGGAAGTAAGTTTCTCTTTGTGAGAGAAATGAGAACGAGGGTATTATTTAAACACAAGACAGAGACAAAGAAAAATTTGTTCTTGGTGTCATGAGTCTATAGAATTATCTTCCCCAGACAGTGAAGGAGGTAAGGTCATTGAATATCTTTAAAGGAAGAGGTAGACAGATTCTTGACTATGAAAGGTATAACAAGTGGGCAGCAGACGGGAGTTAAATCTACAGTCAGATCAGTCATGATTTTACTGAAAAGTAGAGCAGGCTCAGGAGCCAAAAGACACAATTATATTTGTATGTTTGCGTGGTTGCAGGATCTTCTCGTAATTAAATTAGTTGCTGTGTTTTTCTAAACTACATCAATGTCTGTACTTCAAAACCATTTCATTAGCTACCAACAGCTTCAGAACATTGTGGAGATGAAAGATGTGACATAAATGCATGTTCGTTTGAACAAAATGAACACAACTATGCCTCAAGCCCTTTGGTGTGCATGGAACTCTGAAGAATGATCACTGGTCATTTGGCTTTTTTTTTTTAAATTCACTCATGGGAATCACTGGCAAGGCCAGTATTTATTGACCCCCATCCCTTCTTGTCTTTGAGAAGGTGGGGGTGAGCTGCATTCTTGAACTGCTGCAGTCCATGTGCTGTAGGTTGACCCACAATGTCGTTAAGGAGGGAATTCCAGGGTTTTGACCCAGCGACAGTGAAGTAACAACGATACATCTCCAAGTCAGGATTGTGTGTGGCTTAGAGGGGAACTTGCAGGGGATGGTGTCCCCTTGTATCTGTTGCACTTGTCCTTCGAGATGCAAGTGGTCATGCATTTGGAAGGTGCTCAGGAGCTTTTGTGAATTTCTGCAGTGCATCTTGTAAATGGTACACACTGCTGCTACTTAGTGTTGATGGCGGTGGAGGGAGTGGATGCTTGTAGATGTGTGCCAATCAAGCGGGCTGCTTTGTCCTGGATGGTGTCAAGTTTCTGGAGTGTTATTGGAGCTGCACCCATCCAGGCAAGTGGAGTGTATTCCAGCATACTCCTGACTTTTAAGCATACAGCAAGGAAACAGGCCTTTCAGCCCAACTCATCCATGCGGCCAGATATCCTAAACTAAATTCGTCCCATTTGGGCGTGTTTAGCCCATATCCCTCTAAACCTTTCCTATTCACGTACCTTCCAAATGTCTTTTAAATGTTGTAATTGTACCTGCCTTGAGTACTTCTGCTGGCAACTCGGCCCATGTACCCACCAACCTGTGAAAAAGCTGCCCCTCAAGTTCCTTTTAAATCTTTCCCCTCTCACCTTAAACCTATGCCCTCTAGTTTTCAATTCCCTTACTGAAATATCTGATTGCCTGTCACAAATTCACAGTACATAGGCTCTGACCAGCAAGTTCAGAACCAAGTCTGAGAAATGAGGTAACTCTTTGAACCTCCTGCTTATTTTATCCTTTTTTTGTGTCTTCATTTATTCCCATAGCCTATGGAGACCTCCTGAATCTACTGTTCATATATGTCAGCCAAGGCTCCCTAATGGCTACGGTTAAAAACCCCAATCAAGGATCTCAATGAGATCCACCTAACCCTTATTCTAATCACTACACAACCCTTGGGAAACAACTTTGGCCATTCACCTTATCTGTGCTCCTCATGATTTTATAAACCTCTATAAAAGGTCACCCCTCAGCCTCCTATACTCCCAGGGAAAAGAATTTCCAGCCTCTTACGTACCCTGTAAATGGTGGATAAACTTGGGGAACTCGGGAGTGGAGTTACTCGTCACGGTATTCCTAACCTTTGATTTACTCTGGTAGCCACTGTGTTTATGTGAGGAATCCAGTTGAGTTTCTGGTCAATGGTCAGTGGGGGAATTCAGTGATGGTAACATGACTGAATGTCAGAGGGTATTGTCTCTTTTGTCTCTTCAGCAAGGACATACATGGATTCAGAGTCATAAAAACTGCAATACCAAAAAAGACCAAAGAACATTATTTCATCTTCTGCTAACCTGGTGTGATACAGTGAGATTGAGTTGCTAATCAATGATTATCTACAATTGAGAAAGGAGAAGTTTGATCATAGGCTCCATAGTTTACTGTGGAGAAGGATATGGAAATTATAGAACATAAGGAAATAAATAGCGACATCTTGAAAAAACTGCCCACATCAGAGGTGGTAGTACTGGACATCTTACAACATATGAAGATGGATAAGTCACAGGACCTGATTAGGTGGACCCTAGAACTCTGTGGGAAGCTAGGGAAGTGATTGCTGGGATCCTTACCATGATACTTGTATCATCGATAGTCACAGGGGTGGTGCTGGAAGACACGAGGTTGGCTAACATCGTGCCACTATTTAAGAAAGATGGTAAGGAAAAGCCAGGGAACTTTTGATCGGTGAGCCTGACATTAGCGGTGGGCAAGTTGCTGGGAGGAGATCCTGAGGGACAGGATGTACATATATTTGGAAAGGCAAGGACTGATTAGGGATAGTCAACATGGCTGTGTGGGGGAAATAATGTCTCACAAACTTGATTGACTTTTTTGTAGTAGTAACAAAGTGGATTGATGAAGGCAGAGCAGTGGACTTGACCTATACGGATTTCAGTAAAGCATTCGACAAGGTTCCACATGGTAGACTGGTTAGCAAGGTTAGATCACAAGGAATCCAGAGAGAACTATACATCTGGATACAAAACTGGCCCAAAGGGGAAGACAGAGGGTGGTGGTGGAGGATTGCTCTTCAGACTGGAGGCTTGTGACCAGTGATGTGCCACAGCGATTGGTGGTACATCCACTGCTTTTTGTCATATTCATATAAATTATTTGGATGTGAACACAGGAGGTATGGTTAGTAAGTTTGCAGATGACACCAAAAGTGGTGGTGTAATGGACAGCTAAGGTTACCTCAGAATACAATGGGACCTTAATCAGATGAACCGGTGGGTCAAGGAATGGCAGACGGAGTTTAGTTTAGACAAATGTGAGGTGCAGCATTTTGAAAAGGCAAATCAGGGCAGGACTTATACACTTAATGGTAAGATCCTGGGGAGTGTTGCTGAAGACCTTGGAATGCAGGTTCTTAGTCCCTTGAAAGTAGAGTCACAGGTAGATAGGATAGTGAAGGTGGTCCAAAAGAGAAAATGCTGGAAAATCTCAGCAGGTCTGGCAGCATCTGTAAGGAGAGAAAAGAGCTGACGTTTAGAGTCTAACTGACCCTTTGTCAAAGTGGTGTTTGGTATGCTTGCCTTTATTGATCAGAGCATTGAATACAGGAGTTGGGAGGTCATGCGACAGCTGTACAGGAAACTGGTTAGGCCAATTTTGGAATATTGCATGCAATTCTGGTCTCCCTGCATTCGGAAGGGTGTTAAACTTGAAAGGGTTCAGAAAAGATATCCAAAGATGTTGCTGGGGTTGGAGGGTTTGAGCTATAGAGGCTGAATAAATTGGGACTATTTCCCCTAGAATGTCAAAGGCTGAGGGCTGACCTTAAAAGTTTATAAAATTAAGGACGTGGATAGGGTGAATAGACAAGGTCTCTTCTCTGGGACAGGGAAGTCCAGAACTAGACAGCATAGGTTTAAGCTGAGAAGGGAAAGATTTAAAATGAACTTAAGGGGCAACATTTTCATGCAGAGGGTGGTGAGTGTATATAGAGGCTAGTATAATTGCAACATTTAAAAGGCATTTGGATGGGTATATGAATAGGAAGGTTTGCAGGGATATGGGCCAAATGCTGGCAAATGGGACTAGATTAATTTAGGAAATCTAGTCCACTTGAATGAGTTGGACTGAATGGTCTGTTTCCAAGCTGTACAGCTCTATGACTCTAAGCCCAGGCTTTAAACAGGAAACCCGAACCTTCTTGGATGGAGTGATCTAAAATCGGACCAGAACACTGACCAGTTTATTGCCTGCACAAACATGTGCCACCTACACATGCAACTACCAGCCTTAACTGCACATTGAGAACGTCACCTGGGGAAGATTTCTAATCGCATCCCCACCTCATTTGAAGCCAAGATCACAGAACCTGGTACTCAGACATTTGCGGATTACACGCAGAATTCTACTTTAGGCTGCCTCTCAAGAACACTGATGATTCCTATTTCCAATATGGAACAACCATGTGGAATGCAAGCCGTTAACAACATGAGCCCAACAAGCAGGACCTCATGGAACTACTTCGTACTAAAACTTCATTTGACTGGTCAGTAAGGAACATGCCCCCAATGGTTTCAACATTTCTCCCCCAGTGCCCATTGCTGTGTCCCCGCCCACTGAAGGCCTCCCACCCTCTGGCACCCCACACTCACCGCCTCACACTGGGCTTCAGGCCGACGCCTCAGAAACTCCGCGCTCGGCGCTCGCACCACAAACCGTCCGTTGCCGATCCCCCCCCCACCCCCCCCCCTCCAAAAAAATAGCAACCCAAGGTTGTGTTTTCGAGAAGTGATGAAGGAAGGAAGATAGGGAGGGAGGGGAAGGGAAAAGGACACAACTAAGGGAATGAGAAAGAAACCAAACTGCGGAAAAATAAAAAGAGAAAAAGAAAGAAAATAATCTGGCCGGCTTCGGCGCCTGCGTACTACGTCACGCTTTCCTGCCCACTCAGTGACGTCAACAGGTGCTCCGTGCTTGTGACATCACCGGTTTGTGCGTAGAGCCCCTGAGAGCCGGCGCTAGTCTCCAGGACGCCCCTTACATTGAGCGGAGGCGCGGCAGGTGTTTCACGCTCGTGTGTTGCTTCAAACGCAATTTTATTCCGTTCCGTCCTGTCAATCAATGATTCTTCATTGCAACATTTGTACACCTTGGCTTCCCGTAATCCAATAGCATGGATTGACTCACCTCAGGCGTTGCCACAAACCAACAGTTTTTACTCAGGGTAGTAGTATTTGATTCCTTCGTCATTGAATGCCGAGTTTTTACTCAGTCACCAATTTTATACAGCATTTGATATTTAATTTCATTAATTTAATTGCAATCAATGTCCCCTTGTGTGCACACATCAGACATGAACATGCATTTACTTTGTGGGTGGTTGTTGAATCCCCAGGAATGTCAAGGGGGCAGGGGAGGAGGTTGTCTCCTATTGGTGATGGTCATTGCCTGGCATTTGTGTGGTGCAAATATTATTTGCCACTTGTCAGCCCAAGCCTGGATGTTGTCCAGATCTGAGGAAGGGGTACCAGACCTGGAACATTAACTGATTCCACTCCACAGTTGCTGCCAGACCTGCTAAGCTTTTCTGGGAGAAAGTGAGGACTGCAGATGCTGGAGATCAGAGCTGAAAATGTGTTGCTGGAAAAGCGCAGCAGGTCAGGCAGCATCCAGGGAACAGGAGAATCAACGTTTCGGGCATAATCCCTTCTTCAGGACAATTTCCTCATTCCTGAAGAAGGGATTATGCCCGAAACGTCGATTCTCCTGTTCCCTGGATGCTGCCTGACCTGCTGCGCTTTTCCAGCAACACATTTTCAGCTCTGCTAAGCTTTTCTAATAATTTCTATTTTTGTCTGATTTACAGCATCCCACAGGGCTTTCGGTTTTTATTGTCCAGATATTGTTGCATTTGAATATGAACTCCTTCAGTATCTGAGGAGTCGCAAATGGTGCTGAACATTGCACAATCATCAGTGAATTTCACCACTTCTGACCTGTTGATGACTACAAGGGAAGGACAATGATGGAGTAGCTAAGGATGGTTGGGGCCATGATGATAAGAGGGCCATGAAAAGGGAAATCTTGTGGGATAGCTGTAGTTTCCCTAACTGTGGACTGGGAGGCCTAGGTTCAAATCTCACCTACCCCAGAGATGTAACATCTCTGAACAGTTTTTTTTTCATCTACCCACAGCAACCCCTGCAGAGATGTCCTAGCCTTGAGATGACTAATCTCCAATAACCACAATCATGGTCTTCTGTGCCAGGTATGACTCCAAACAGCAGAGTTTTCCCACAATGCCCATTTACTTCAGTTTTGCTTAAATCCCTATGCAACACTCAGGGAAATGCACCTATAAATGCACCTACCACCGTTAAAAATTGCACAACACTAGGTTATAGTCAAATAGGTTTATTTGGAAGCACTAGCTTTCGGAGTGCTGCTCCTTCATCTGGTAACATCAGGAGCAGGACCATAAGACACTGAAATTATGAGCATAGATTACAGTAGCATGCAACTGAAAGGATGTATTAAACAAACCTAGAGATTGGTGTCTAGCCTAGACAGCGGTTTGTTCAATATATCACTTTCAGTTGTATGACACTGTAATCTTTTGCTATAAATTCTGTGTTTTATGATCCTGTCCTGACGAAGGAGCAGCACTCCAAAAGCTAGTGCTTCCAAATAAACCTGTTGGATTATAACCTGGTGTTGTGTGCTTTTTAACTTTGACCACCCCAGTCCAACACTGGCTCCTCCACATCACCTCAGATGATCTACCTTAGTACAGCTGTGTTTATTTTGTTTGCTAATCCTCCTGCAGTATCTTTGATATTTTAATAAACATCAAACAGTGGAAACCTGAAACAAAAACAAAGTACAAGAAAATCTCAGCAGGTCTGGCAGAATCTGTGAAGCGAAAAACCAAGTTAACATTGAGTACAGAAATGAAAGCAGTTGGGAAATGATGGTATTTACACTGATGGAGGAGGGGGGAGGGAAATTCTACAGGGACCATTCCTTCTGGGGCACCCTGGATAACTCCTCCATTCCCAGTAACTCCTTACAACCCCATGGCACCTTCCCATGCAACCACAAAAGTTGAACATTTTTCTGTTTACCTTCTGCCTTACAATTAAAAGTCTCACACACCTTTCAAGTGAAGCAGTAATTTACCTGCACTTTGCTCAATCTAGTCTATGATGTTCGTTGCTCACAGTGTGGTCTCCTATACATTGCAGAGACAAAATGCAGACAGGGTAACCGCTTTCTGGAACACTGATGTTCTGTCCATTAACATAGTTTTGAACTTCCAGTTGCTTGCTACTTCAACACACCACTGTGTTTCCATGCCAACATTTTTGTCTCAGGCCTGCTGTAGTGCTCCAGTGAAGTTTAGTGCAATCTGGAGGAACACACCTAAATCTTCCACCCGAGTACTTTCAACAGTCAGCATTCAACATCGAGTTTAACAACTTCAGAGTGCGAACACCCCCCTCCACGTTGGTTACCCACTCCCAAACCACAGGACCTGTTCTGCTTGGGTTGCTCCCAGCATGACAAATCCATTTTCAACTCTTCACAGTTCCCATTATCACCTATTCAGCATTTACTTCTTCCCTGGTAGTCTTTTGGCCTGGCATGGCTGCAGCATGGACTTCCGGTCTTCAGGTGATTCCAGAGCGGTCTCCCGGCCTCGAGAATCTGGAGGTGAAGCTCGGCGCAGTTTGGAGTCAAGGCCCAGTGCAGACTGGAGGTTAGGTACCAGTGTGGACTAGGTTAGAAGGGCCATTGCTCGGAACTTTTTAATTTTCTATTTACTAATTTATTCCGACAATCTGCTCTGCTGGTCTTTTTATTTCTTTTTTATTTTTCTATTTTTTTTCCTAAGAACATTTAATTAAGAATTTGTACCGAGGTACTTTTGTACTTAAGATGGCGCCATAAGTGGCAGACATGTAAACATTTCACTGTACTCATTTGGATAATAGAGTCAGAGAGATGTACAGCATGGAAACAGACCCTTCGGTCCAACCCATCCATGCTGACCAGATATCCCAACCCAATCTAGTCCCACCTGCCAGCACCCAGCCCATGTCCCTCCAAACCCTTCCTATTCATATACCCATCCAAATGCCTCTTAAATGTTGCAATTGTACCAGCCTCCACTACTTCCTCTGGCAGCTCATTCCATACACGTACCACCCTCTGCATGGAAAAATTGCCCCTAAGGTCTCTTTTATATCTTTCCCCTCTCAGCCCTCTCACACTAAACCTATGCCCTCTAGTTCTGGACTGCCCAACCCCAGGGAAAAGACTTGGTCTATTTACCCTATCCATGCCCCTCAATTTTGTAAACCTCTATAAAGGTCACCCCTCAGCCTCCAACGCTCCAAGGAAAACAGCCCCAGCCTGTTCAGCCCCTCCCTATAGCTCAAATCCTCCAAACCTGGCAACATCCTTGTAAATCTTCTCTGAACCCTTTCAAGTTTCACAACATCTTTCCGATAGGAAGGAGACCAGAATTGCACACAATATTCCAACAGTGGCCTAACCAACGTCCTGTACAGCTGCAACATGACATCCCAACTCCTGTACTCAATACTCTGACCAATAAAGGAAAGCATACCAAACGCCTTCTTCACTATCCTATCTACCTGCGACTCCACTTTCAAGGGGCTGTGAACCTGCACTCCAAGGTCTCTTTGTTCAGCAACACTCCCAAGGACCTTACCATTAAGTGTATGAGTCCTGCTAAGATTTGCTTTTCCAAAATGCAGGACCTCACATTTATCTGAATTAAACTCCATCTGATCAAGATCCTGTTGTACTCTGAGGTAACCCTCTTCGCTGTCCACGACACCTACAATTTTGGTGTCATCTGCAAACTTATTAACTGTACCTCTTATGCTCACATCCAAATCATTTATATAAATGACAAAGTAGAGGACCCAGCACCGATCCTTGTGGCACTCCACTGGTCACAGGCCTCCAGTCTGAAAAACAGCCCTCCACCACCCTGTGTCTTCTACCTTTGAGCCAGTTCTGTATCCAAGTGGCTAGTTCTCCCTGTATTCCATGAGATCTAACCTTGATAACCAGTCTCCTTTGGGGAACCTTGTTGAATGCCTTACTGAAGTCCATATAGATTACATCAACCATTCTGCCCTCATCAATCTTCTTTGTTACATCTTCAAAAAACTCAATCAAGTTTGTGAGACATGATTTCCCACGCACAAAGCCATGTTGACTATCCCTAATCAGTCCTTGCCTTTCCAAACACATGTACATCCTGTCCCTCAGGATTCCCTCCAATAACTTGCCCACCACTGATGTCAGGCTCACCGGTCTGTAGTTCCCTGGCCTTGTCCTTACATCTTTCTTAAATAGTGGCACCATGTTAGCTACCCTCCAGTCTTCTGGCACCTCACCTGTGACTATCAATGATACAAATATCTCAGCAAGAGGCCCAGCAATCACTTCCCTAGCTTCCCACATAGTATACACCTGATCAGATCTTGGGGATTTATCCACCTTTATGCATTTCAAGACATCCTGCACTTCCTCCTCTGTAATCTGGACATTTTTCAAGATGTCACCATCTATTTCCCTATGGTCTATATCTTCCATGTCCTTTCCCACAGTAAATACTGATGCAAAATACTTGTTTAATATCTTCCCATTTTCTGCAGCTCCACACAAAAGCCACCTTGCTGATCTTTGAGGGGCCCTGTTCTCTCCCTCGTTACCCTTTTGTCCTTAATGTATTTGTAAAAACTCTTTGGATTCTCCTTAACTCTATTTGCCTAAGCTATCTTATGTCCCCTTTTTGCCCTCCTGATTTCCCTCTTATGTATACTCCTACTGCCTTTAAACTCTAAGGATTTACCTCCATTCAGCTTTTGAAAGGTCTTGTCTAATACTGTCAAAATTGTCCTTCCTCCAACTTAGAACTTCAACTTTTAGATCTGGTCTATCCTTTTCCATCACTATTTTAAAACAAATAGAATTATGGTCACTGGCCCCAAATTGCTCCCCCACTGACACCTCAGTCACCTGCCCTGCCTTATTTCCCAAGAGTAGGTCAAGTTTTGCACCTTCTCCAGTAGGTACATCCACATACCGAATCAGAAACCTTTCTTGTAAACACTTAAGAAATTCCTCTCCATCTCAACCCTTAACACTATGGCAGTCCCAGTCTATGTTTGGAAAGTTAAAATCCCCTACCATAACCGCCCTATTATTCTTACAGAAAACCGAGATCTCCTTACAAATTTGTTTCTCAATTTCCCTCTGACTATTAGGAAGTCTATAATACAATCCCAATAAGGTGATCATCCCTTTCATATTTCTCAGTTCCACCCAAAAAACTTCCCTGGATGTATTTCCGGGAATATCCTCCCTCAGCACAGCTGTAATGCTATCCCTTGTCAAAAACGCCACTCCCCCTCCTCTCTTGCCTCTCTTTCTGTCCTTCCTGTAGCATTTGTATCCTGGAACATTAAGCTGCCAGTCCTGCCCATCCCTGAGCCAGGTTTCCATAATTGCTATGCAATCCCAGTCCCATGTTCCTAACCATGCCCTGAGTTCATCTGCCTTCCCTGTTAGGCCCCTTGCATTGAAATAAATGCAGGAGAAAGTGAGGTCTGCAGATGCTGGAGATCAGAGCTGAAAATGTGTTGCTGGAAAAGCGCAGGTCAGGCAGCATCCAAGGAGCAGGAGAATCGACGTTTCGGGCATGAGCCCTTCTTCAGGAATGAAGAAGGTGTGCCAAGCAGGCTAAGATAAAAAGGTAGGGAGGAGGGACTTGGGGGAGAGGTGTTGGAAATACGATAGGTGGAAGGAGGTTAGGGTGAGGGTGATAGGCCGGAGTGGGGATGGGGGTGGAGAGGTCAGGAAAAAGATTGCAGGTTAGGAAGGTGGTGCAGAGTTCGAGGGATTTGACCGAGAAAAGGTGGGGGGGGGGCGGGAAGGGGAAATGAGGAAACTGGAGAAATCTGAGTTCATCCCTTGTGGTTGGAGGGTTCCTAGGCGGAAGATGAGGTGCTCTTCCTCCAGCCGTCGTGTTGTTATGGTTTGGCGATGGAGGAGTCCAAGGACCTGCATGTCCTTGGTGGAGTGGGAGGGGGGAGTTGAAGCATTGAGCCACGGGGTGGTTGGGTTGGTTGGTCCGGGTGTCCCAGAGGTGTTCTCTGAAACATTCCGCAAGTAGGCGGCCTGTCTCCCCAATATAGAGAAGGCCACATCGGGTGCAGCGGATGCAGTAAATGATGTATGTGGAGGTGCAGGTGAATTTGTGGCGGATATGGAAGGATCCCTTGGGGCCTTGGAGGGAAGTAAGGGGGGGGGGGAGGTGTAGGTGCAAGTTTTGCATTTCTTGCGGTTGCAGGGGAAGGTGCCGGGAGTGGAAGTTGGGTTGGTGGGGGGTGTGGATCTGACGAGGGAGTCACAGAGAGAGTGGTCTTTTCGGAATGCTGATAGGGGAGGGGAGGGAAATATATCCCTGGTGGTGGGGTCCGTTTGGAGGTGGCGGAAATGACGACGGATGACACGATGTATATGGAGGTTGGTGGGGTGGTAGGTGAGGACCAGTGGGGTTCTGTCCTGGTGGCGATTGGAGGGGCGGGGCTTTAGGGTGGAGGAGCGTGAAGTGGAGGAGATGCGGTGGAGGGCATTGTCGATCACGTCTGGGGGGAAATTGTGGTCTCTGAAGAAGGAGGTCATCTGGGTTGTTCGGTATTGGAACTGGTCCTCCTGGGAGCAGATGCGGCGGAGATGAAGGAAATGGGAATATGGGATGGCGTTTTTACAGGGGACAGGGTGGCAGGTGTAGTCTAGGTAGCTGTGGGAGTCGGTCGGTTTATAGTAAATGTCCGTGTTGATTCAGTCACCCGAGATAGAAATGGAGAGGTCTAGGAAGGGGAGGGAGGAGACTGAGACGGTCCAGGTAAATTTGAGGTCGGGGTAGAAGGTGTTGGTAAAGTGGATGAACTGTTCAACCTCCTCGTGGGAGCACTAGGCAGCGCCGATAGAGTCATCGATGTAGTGGAGGAAAAGGTGAGGGGTGGTGCCAGTGTAGCTGCGGAAGATGGACTGTTCCACATATGCAGTTTTGTTTGTCAGTCCTACCTTGTTCTCTGCTTTGTCCCTGCCTGCCCTGACTGTTTGACTCGCTTCTGTTCTCAACTGTACCAGTCTCAGATTGAAATCTTTCCACACTATCTCCCTTACTAGTTTAAATCCTCCTGAGCAGCTCTAGCAAATCTCTTTGTCAGTATATTAGTCCCCTTCCAATTTAGGTGCAATCTTGTACAGGTCACTTCTACCCCAAAACATCTTCCAATGATCTAAAATTGTGAATCCTTCTCCCACACACCAGCTCCTCAACCATGCATTCATCTGCTCTATCCTCCTATTCCTGCCCTCACTAGCTCGTAGCACTGGGAGTAATCCAGATATTACTACCCTTGAGGACCTCCTTTTAAATTCCTGCCTAACTCTAAATCTCCCTTCAGAATCTCAACCTTTTCCCTTCCTATGTCGTTGATTCCAATGTGGACAATGACCTCTTGCTGGCCCCTCTCCCCCGTGAGAACATTCTGCACCATCCCAGAGACATCCTTGATCCTGGCACCAGGGAAGCAACACACCATTCTGCTTTTGTGTTGTTGGCCACAGAAACGTCTGTCTGTACCTCAGACTAAAGAGTCCTCTAACACAATTGATCTCTTGTAAGCCGACGTACCCCTCATTGCATTAGAGCCAGTCTCAATACCAGAAACTTGGCTGTTTGTGCTACGTTCCCCTGAGAATCCATCACCCCCTATATTTTCCAAAACAGCATATTTGTTTGAAATGGGGATAGCCACAGAACTGCACTAACTGCCTACCTCTCTTACCGTTCCTGGAGTTAACCCATCTATGTGACTGTATCTGGACATTTTCCCCTTCCTAAAGCTGCTGTCCATCACACCCCCTTGCTCTTGTAAATTCCTCATTGCCTCTAACTGTGTCTCCAACCGATCCATTTGATCTGATAGGATTCACAACCAACAGCATTTATTGCAGATATAATCCTCAGTAACCCGTAAACTCTCCCTAAATTCCCACATCCGACAAGAAGCGCATATCACTCTACTAAAGGCCATTTTGGCTCCTTCACAATCTACAGACCCAGAAAATAGCACCATCTTATTCCTCTACAAAACACTGCCCCAGGTTAAATTAATAGTTATGGCTTATATTTTAAGTTGAATCAAGAGACATGTCTCAATAAAGCATATAACCAAGAAAGAACCCCACTCTATTAACTACTGCAGACTTACTGTAAGGCCACATTTAAAAAATATTCACTTATCTGTTTCTGTGCTGTGACCTCCCAAACAGGTTCCTCCAAGATTAGTTGTGAATCTCACTGTTAGTTTTCCCAGATGCACTCCGATGTCCAGCAATACATGAATTCAAACAGCAAAAGCAGTAACTGTGCAGCTTCACTGCTGTCAGTTTCTTTCTCTCTCTCTCTCTCTCTCTCTCCTGCACTGTCCTCATCATGTGCTTCCTTTGTCTGTTCCTCTCGCTTTTAAAACTGCTGTTGTTTTGACTTTTTTTCTCTCCAAAGTTCCCAAACAAGGGTGGCACAGTGGCTCAGTAGTTACCACTGCTGCCTCACAGCACCAGGGATCCAGGTTCAATTCCCACCTTGGGCAGCTGTCTGTGTGGAGTTTGCACGTTCTCCCAGTGTCTGCGTGGGTTTCCTCCGGGTGCTCTGGTTTCCCTCCCACATTCCAAAGATGTGCACATCAGGTGAATTGGCCATGCTAAATTGCCCGTAGTTACGTGCATTAGTTAGGGGTAAATATCGGATAGGGGAATGGGTCTGGGTGACTTCTCTTCCTAGGGTCGACATGGACTTGTTGGGCTGAAGGGCCTGTTTCCAAACTGTAGGGAATCTAATGCAACAGCATATAAAACAGTAATTGCTGCTCCTGGAATTCGAGAAAATCATCTCCAACACCTAAAATACCTCAAGAAAGGAACAGCCAGAAATTTTTCCCATTCTCCATCTTGGATTACCCAGAATCCATCAATAAAGCTAATTCAGTTCAATTATCAGTAATTCCCTTGTCTGCTTCACTATTTTCTCTCTCTCTCTCTCTCTCTCCAAGCACTGTCTCCATCTACTTATCTCACTCCTTCCCCACCCCATCCCTGTTATCAGCAAAAATACCATTACTTCCTAGCTGCTTTCAGCCCTGATGAAGGGTCACTGGACTCAAGACATTAACTCTGTTTTTCTCTCTACAGATGCAGCCAGACCTGCTGAGTTTCACCATTACTTTTTTTTTTACTTTTCCTTTGACTATTTTGCTCGGTTAATAGTACTCTATATGCCTTTAATGAACTGTTACAAAGTTGGCGTGTGTAAAATTGTAAAAGCACTGCATGGTCCCTTTTTTCTCAGCGCTTAGTGTTAAAATGAATGTCTGATAAGCAGTTTAAAGTGCTGGTGCACAGAGAGAGCCCAAATTGAAACATTTTGTATCGAATGATCAAGCAGCAGGTTGATAGCTCCTTGAAAGTGGAGTCACAGGTAGATAGGATAGTGAAGAAGGCGTTTGGTATGCTTTCCTTTATTGGTCAGAGTATTGAGTACAGGAGTTGGGAGGTCATGTTGCGGCTGTACAGGACATTGGTTAGGCCACTGTTGGAATATTGCGTGCAATTCTGGTCTCCTTCCTATCGGAAAGATGTTGTGAAACTTGAAAGGGTTCAGAAGAGATTTACAAGGATGTTGCCAGGGTTGGCGGATGAGCTACAGGGAGAGGCTGAACAGCCTGGGGCTGTTTTCCCTGGAGCGGAGGCTGAGGGGGTGACCTTATAGAGGTTTATAAAATTATGAGGGCCATGGACAGAATAAATAGACAAAGTATTTTCCCTGGGGTAGGGGAGTCCAGAACTAGAGGGCATAGGTTTAGGGCGAGAGGGGAAAGTTATAAAAGAGACCTATGGGGCAACTTTTTCACACAGAGGGTGGTACGTGTATGGAATGAGCTGCCAGAGAAAGTGGTGCAGGCTGGTACATTTGCAACATTTAAGAGGCATTTGGATGGGTATATGAATAGGAAGGGTTTGGAGAGATATGGGCTGGGTGCTGGCAGGTGGAACTAGATTGGGTTGGGATATCTGGTCGGCATGGATGGGTTGGACCAAAGGGTCTATTTCCGGGCTGTACATCTCTATGACTATATCAGGTGTCCCTGACTTCTTTGATAGTCCCTAGACCTTCCAGAAAATCTTCCAGGTATTTAAGTAGGACGTCACTCAGGCAGACATTTTCTAAATCAAAAAATGTTGGGCCAATCAAGGTGAATCTGTCTCAACCAATTCTGCCCCGTCCAGCCTGGGCCTGTGCCTTTTACTACAATCAGTGGGAACTGAACCAACTGCTTCTCTTAAGAGACCAGAACCGAAGTTGTACCCTTTAATCTGGAAAGGTTCCCCAGTATAGGTTCTCAGTCTAACTGAGGTCCAACGCAAACTTAAAGGTTGGAGTCCAGAGCAAATTTTGTTAAAGACTGGTTCTACGATCACTGATATGGCTGTGCCAATATTAACCTCCATTAGAACCAGGTGACCATTTAACCATGCGTTCATTTTGATTGGTTCTGATTTGGATGTTGCTAAACAACTTAACTGCTCCAAACCAGATGTAAGTGGGCTTTCCAGGGTGTGCTCTCTCCTGGATATCAGCCCAGGAGTTCTCTTACTCAATTTAGGTCTAGTAGGATTCTTTTACTGTCTCGAGTCTGCACACAACTACAATGGCTTACTGGCTTGGAACCAGAAGGAAAAATGTTAACTGTTTGGCCGAGGCTTGAATTTGTTTTGGGGTTTTGCTGTGGGCTGACCTCGACTCCCTCTGTTCAGGATATGGCCTGAGTGAGGCTGTGTAATTGCCGTCACTCAAATAGTATCCCCCAAACTCAGTCGGCCTGGCGAGGGAGTTCACTTCCATTGGAATACCCTGTAACTCATGCTCCATTTGCCAAATTTCCTAATGACAACGCCAGTTGTAGGGCCTGTTTGAAGTCCAGTTGGGCTTCAACTAGTAGGGACTTTTGCATGGATACATTAATCCCACATCCCAAATGGGCTCTTAGCATCTCATTAAGAGTTACATCAAAAACTCATGCCTCTGCCAGTCATCATCACCTCATCAAAAATCCCAATCCTGATTCCCCTGGTTCTCAAATTGCCAAGTAAAATCAATAGTGATTCAGAATTAGATGAGGCATGGGGTCATAATATTCTTGAACTAAATCTGTTAACTCTTGAAAAGTTTTAGTATCTGCTGGTGCCTCAGGGGAAGTTAGATTCCTAATAACTGAAAAAACCTATTGGTCCACAAACTGTCAGGAGAATTGCTTGTTGCTTTTTATCTGCCCCAATATTATTGGCAGGATCAAATAAGTCAAGCTTCCCAAAAAATGGCATAATGCCAGAAATGCTTACCCCAATACAAAGTTGACTGTTGCCAGCAAAATTTCTTCAGGAGCCTATTTTCTTCTCTCGTTGCCACGGAAATAACTTCCCAGAGGCCAATATCCTGTCACCAAGTCACCCTTTTGTTTTGTGCAAAGTCCCTGACACTGACTCAGCTCCCTTAGAGCCAGCTCTTAGAGTGAGCAGAACCTCTGACGCTCTTGTTTCTGTTTTTCCCCAGTCAGTCCCATTATTCATTATGCCATTGTCCTGCAAATCTATTTCTTTCAATGGCACATCCAACTTCTTTTTGAAATCTCTGACTGGCTCTGCTTATATGTCGATATAGCAATTTAGTTGTCCCGTGAAAAGGGCATCTGGTTAAAGGTGATTTAGGGTGTGCTTCCAAAATTCTAGAATAACTCTAGCACCTAAACAATAATAATGTAATTTGATTAAAGTGAGGTGTTAAGCAAATTTAAAACGTATACCACTTTTGTCCATAAATAGCACAGAGACACTCCTGTTTCTTTTTTTTTGTAAGACTCCTGTTTATTATTTTTCAATTTTTTTCATAAGACTCCTGTTTATTTTTTTTTTGCTGTGTGAACTCCTGTTCTTTTTTTTTTAATTTAACCCCCACACTACCACCTAACTGCGGTAGTGCTCCTCTCCTGATTATATATTTTTTCTTTTTCTTTTATTTAACCTCCACACTACCGCAGTTAGGCGGTAGTGCTCCTCTCCTGATTATATATATTTTTTCTTTTTTTTTTAATTTAACCCCCACACTACCACCTAAGTGCAGTAGTGCTTATTTTACACTCCTGTTTCTTTTTTTTTGCAGTCACCTGTTTATTTTTTTTCTTTCTTTTGTTTTCTTTTTTTTTTCTTTTTTTTCTTTAATCTCCTGTTTATTTATTTTTTTTTCTTTTTTAACCCCCACACTACCACCTAAGTGCGGTCGTGCTTATTTTACACTCCTGTTTCTATCTGTCAGCCAAGGCTCCCTGATTGGATCAGGTTAATAGCCCCAGTCAGGGAACGTATCTTTTATGAGGTCCATTTGGACTACCTCATTACAATCACCATAACTTAATTGCTCAGACCACCGGATATAAGAATTAGTACATCATATTGAGGTTGTATAGGATGTTGGTGAGACAACTTTTGGAGTACTGTGAACAGTTTTGGTCGTCCTGCTATAGGAAGGATATAATTAAATTGGAGAGGGTTCAGAAAGGATTTACCAGAACGTTGCTGGGACTGGAGGGTTTGAGTTATAAGGAGAGGCTGGATGCCCAGGGGCTTCTTTTACTGAAGCATAGGAGGCTGAGGGGTGACCTTATAGAGGTTTATAAAATCATGAGGGGCATGGATAGGGTGAATAGCAGAGGTCTTTTTCCCAGGGTGTGGGAGTTCAAAATTAGGGGTATGTTTTTCAGGTGAGAGGGGAAAGATTTAAAAAAGGACCTGAGGAGCAACTTTTACACACAGAGGGTGGTTTGTATGGGGAATGAATTGCCAGAAGAACTGGTAGATGCAGATACAGTTAAAACATTTCAAAGACATTTGGACAGGTACATGAATAGGAAAGGTTTAGAGGGATATGGGCTAAACACAGGCAAGTGGGACTAGTTTAGTTTGGGAAACTTGGTCAGCAGGGATGAGTTGGACTGAAGGATCTGCTTCCTTGTTGCATAACTCTATGGTTCTATAACCTTCTGCATAGCTTGCTGAAGCTGCACGTTAGTCTTCAGTGATTTGTCAATGAGGACCCCCATGTCCCTTTGTACAGGCTTAGTGGTTAGCACTACTGACTCACAGTGCCAGGGACCCAGGTTTGATTCCAGCCTCGGGTGACTGTCTGTGTGGTATTTGCACATTGTCCCCATGCCTGCATGGGTTTCCTCCCACCGTCCAAAGATGTGCTGGTTAGGTGACTTGGCCATGAGAAATTGCCCATCATGTTCAAGGATGTGTCGGTTAGGTGCATTAATCAGGGTTAAATATAGAGTAATAGGGTAGGGGAATGGGTCTGGGTGGGTTACTCTTCGGAGGGTCGGTGTGGACTTGGGCCAAATGGCCTGTTTCCACACTGTAAGGAGTCTATGATTCTATAAGTACTCTGCACATCTGTTTCTCCTCCCAAAGTGGATAATCTCACTTCTTTACAGAATATTCCATCTGCCCACTCACTAAACCTGTCCAAACCCACTTGAAGCCATTTTATATCACCTTCCTGCAACACAGATTCCCTCTTAGCTTTATATTATCTGAAGATTTGGAAATATTATGTTTGCTTCCCACCTCCAAGCCATTGGTTGTTTTGTGAACAGCTGGGGTTCGGATCCTTGTGGTACCTCACCAGTCACAGCCTGGCAATGTGAGAACGACCCATTTATTCCTACTCTCTGTCTGTTAGCCAATCATTAATCCATTCCAGTACATTACCTCCTATCCCATCCATGCAATTTAATTTTTAACCAACGTCCTATGGGGTACTTTATCAGAACCCTCATGAAAATCTACACCCATCAGGAGCGGGTTCTTGTGGGGCAGTAATAGTAGATCCAGGAGGTCCTAGCTTAAATCCGACAGTGTAGAGCTGTGTAATAACATTCCTGAACAGGTTGATTATAAAACATGTTGATTCGTTTTCCTTTCTCAATTTTGTTTGTAGCACCATCACAAAACTCCAAGTTCATCAAGTATGATTTCCCATTCACAAATCCATGTTGACTATGCCTAATCAGATCATTCTCAATCAGGTGGCCATTCAGTCCATGCTTTATAATAGATTCTAGCATTTTCCCTCATGCTCATTTTTGATAATCGGTTAGCTGATTTGGCTGGGTGTTTCGTATGCAATGTAGAGTATTGCCGGCTGTGGTGGGTTCAATTCCTGCACTAGCTGAAGTTGACAAGAAGGAGCCCTTCTCAACCTCTCCCCTTGCTGGAGGCATCATGACCCTCATGTTAAACCACCACACATTATCTCTCTCATGAGAGAGCAGCCCTATAGTCCAGTGGGACTATACCTTTTCTGCTAATGTAAGGCTAACAGGTCTGTTGTTTCTCTCTCCCTCTCTCTCCCCTCCCCCCCCCCCCCCCCTTCTTGAATCATGGGCAAACTTCCAATCATTCCAGAATCTGTAGAATTTGGGAAGAGAATCACCAAAGCATTGACCATCGCAATAGCCACCTCCCTTCAACACTTTGGGCTGGAGACCATCAGGTCTTGTGGATCGATCAAGTTCCAGCCCCATTAATTTCTCCAGTGCAATCTTATTGCTGATACTAATTTCCTTCAACTCCTCATTCTCCATAGCCACTTAGCTCTCAGGTTCTAGGAGATTTCTGATATCTGCTTCAGTGGAAAGTATGCATTTATCTTCTCTACTCCCCATTAGAAATTCTCCTCACTCTGCTTGTAATGCATCCACATTCATTTTTAGCCAAACATTCCCTATCTATAGAACCATTTTCATACATTTTGCACGATCACATTCATATGTACTCCCCCTTTCCGTATCAGTTTCTTGACCCTCCTCTGTTGTATTCTCTAAACCTCCCAATTCTCAAAAGTTCTGGTATTTTTTTTTTTCGGTCTTTTGTTTCGATTGTATATAATCCTGAATTTGCTTAGTCAGCAATGATTGACTGACCTTTTGAGGTTTTGCAGGTTGACGGAATGTATAGTTCCTGTAAATTATGTAATATTCCTTTAAGGACCATCCGTTTACCTATTTACGATCATGCCTTTTTTTTTTTTAAAATGTACTTTCCCAATCCAGCTCATGCTTTCATAATTTCCCTTATCCCAATTTAACACTCTTGCTTCAGATTGAACTGCCTCACTTTCCAACAGAATGTAAAATGCTACCACGTTGACATCGAGCGACTTGCACAGAGATGACCAGGCTGGTCTGTTGAAAATCCATGTACCACTTTAGTTTTTTTATTCCCCTTTTAGTAGGATTAAAACTTCTCTGTCTAGCAGCCTCTGTAAATCTCACCTAATTTCAAAACTCTGTACCCCATATCATAATTTACATTAAATACATTTCAGCCATTGCTCCTGTGTTACCCCTGCATAGACTGCTTCATCCTTTTTCATCAAATCTCTTCGAAATTTCTCTTCGATGATCCATCTCAGCCTCCTCCAGTGGTCCCCAGCGTCACAGATCCCAGTCTTCAGCCAATCCGATTCACTCCACGTGATATCAAGAAATGGATGGAGGTACTGGACACTGCAAAGGCTATGGGCCCTGACAACATTCCAGCAATAGTACTAAAGACTTGTGCTCCAGAACTTGCCGCTCCCCTAGCCAAGCTGTCCCCTAGCCAAGCTGTTCCAGTACAGTTATAACACTGGCATCTACTCGACAATGTGGAAAATTGCCCAGGTATGTCCTGTACAAAAAAGCAGGACAAATCCAACCCAGCCAATTACCGTCCCATCGGTCTCCTCTCGATCATCAGGAAAGTGATGGAAGGTGTCACCAACAGTGCTATCAAGCAGCACCTGCTCAGCAATACCCTGCTCAGTGACACCCAGTTTGGGTCCCACCAGGGTCACTCAGCTCCTGACCTCATTACAGCCTTGGCTCAAACATGGACAAAAGAGCTGAACTCCAGAGGGGAGGGGAGAGGGACAGCCCTTGACATCAAGGCTGCATTCGACCGAGTGTGGCATCAAGGAGCCCTGGCAAACCTGGAACCATTGGGCATCAGGGGGCAAACTCTCCGCTGGTTGGAGTCATACCTGGCACATAGGAAGATGGTTGTGTGGTTGTTGGAGGTCAGTCATCTCAGCTCCAGGACATCTCTGCAGGAGTTCCTCAGGGTAGTGTCCTAGGCCCAACATCTTCAGCTGCTTCATCAATGACCGTCCCTCCACCATAAGGTCAGGAATGGGGATATTCGCTAACGATTGCACAATGTCCAGCACCATTCGTGACTCCTCAGATACTGAAGCATGATGTTATGCCAAGCATTTATCTTCATCTCTGATCCTGATGAAGGGTTTTTGCCCGAAACGTCAATTTTCCTGCTCCTCGGATGCTGCCTGACCTGCTGTGCTTTTCCAGCATCACTCTAATCTAGACTCTTCATCTCAGATCAACCTAACCTACACACTCCTCAACTTACTGCTATCCAAGTGCTTGTCCAGCACTCGCTTAAACGTCCCTCATGTCTCTAACCCCGGTACCACTGCTGGCAGTGCATTCCACACACCCACCACTCTGGGTAAAGAACTGACCTCTGACATCTCTGCTTAACCTTCCTCCAAGCACCTTAAAACTATGCTCCCTTGTGATAGACATTTCTGCTCTGGGGAAAAGTCTCTGTCCATCCACTCTATCCGAGCCTCTCATTACCTGGTACACCTCTATCAATTCACCCCGCTTCCTTTTTCTCTCCAATGTGAAGATTCTGAGCCAGGACAGCTTGGATAGAAACCTTCAAGTTTCAAAGCTGAGAAAGTTTGGGCTATCAGAATTGAGAACAGGCCATGACATCAGACTCTGAAAGAAGTGGTTCAAAAAGATATTATCTTAGCAGGCCAAGGGACGAAAGCTGGAATAGGCAAAGCAAATCGAAGGTCACCTCCAATCCCACTACAGGCATTTGGCTGCAGTGATCTCAGTCATTGTCTGTGTTTCTACAGCCCAGGGAGTAGGTCACAGTCAGTCCAACGGCTCCATAGCAATATCTGGGGGCAGGACTAATGTGGTCAGGGGTCTGGACACTTCTCATCTGGTCAGGTCACTCAAGGGGATGCAACGCAGTCAGTCCATCGGGTTCATCCACAGGTGTTGAGGGAAAGGGGAGGGTGATGACCAGGGGAATGGCTGCAATGGGAGGAGAACTCACAAACCCATTCTTTGAGATGGGACTGTCGGAAGAGGGTAATCTGGAGGCTGTAAGGAAGGGAAGGGTTACAGTATCTGCCAGGGGTGAGGGGGGTATGAGAAAACCCTGCTGGAGGTAGGATTGCCCAGGGTCAGGAGCACTCTGAATAACTGTATTTGGCATAGTCCTATGCCAAGGTCTGGGCGGACAGGTGTACGGGCATTTCAACATGTTGGGTGGTGATCAGAGAGTGTGTAAAGCCTTTCCTGTACATCCTGTGGTCGATGGCAGGAAGGGGATGTGGATGTTCAGGGCTCACTGACATGTAGAGGCAGGGACTCAGCCATTGGCTGAGGAACATGGTCTCCTGCCGTTGTGGTTCTGTTCGCCGAGCTGGAAGTTTTTGTTGCAAACGTTTCGTCCCCTGGCTAGGCGACATCATCAGTGCTTGGGAGCCTCCTGCGAAGCACTTCTTTGATGTTTCCTCCGGTGTTTATACCATGCAAGGACTGCACAAAACACTATATAGGACAAACAGGAAGACAGCTAACAATCCGCATACATGAACATCAACTAGCCACGAAACGACACGACCAGCTATCCTTAGTAGCCACACACGCAGACAACAAGCAACATGAATTCGACTGGGACAACACTACTCTCATAGGGCAAGCCAGACAGAGAACAGCCAGGGAATTCCTAGAGGCATGGCACTCATCCACAAACTCCATCAACAAACACATCGACCTGGACCCAATATACCAACCACTACAGCGGACAGCTGAAACTGACAACCGGAAGCGGCAGGGACAGACCACTATAAACACCGGAGGAAACATCAAAGAAGTGCTTCGCAGGAGGCTCCCAAGCACTGATGATGTCGCCTAGACAGGGGACGAAACGTTTGCAACAAAAACTTCCAGCTCGGCGAACAGAACCACAACAACGAGCACCCGAGCTACAAATCTTCGCACAAACTATGGTCTCCTGCCATTGTGTTGGGTTTCTGAAGTGTACAATGGGGAAGAAAATGGCCGTAACCACACGGAGTGAGGTTATATCGCTGACCTATGGTGGGGCGGGGGGGGGGGGGGGGGGGGGGGGCTCACAATTGGAAAGAACTTTGCACACAGACCCATGTAGTGCACATGATATACAGTTTGGGGGAAGAAGCAAAAGGTCCTTTAATCTCCACCCTAATGTAATGTATTCCTCTCCCCAGCCCAGATCTGCAACACAGTGTCCAAACCTAACCTCAGCAAGTTGGTTCGCAGAAGCCAGGAAAGCGGAGATGTTGTTGAACAAGGGCCAGAAGGTGTCAGCAGTGGCCTTTGCCTTCAATATGCAGATACATGATATACGTGGCTCTCAGTCCAGGCTTCTGTCTGTGGGACATTGTCTGAAACTGTAACAATGTCAATTGGGGCTACACTGAAATCAAACAACTAGGTGCAAGGTACAGTGACATTTCCACAATTACAGAATGACACTCTGCATTGTGATTCATGTCTCCAAAGTGCCCTCCGGTTCTCTTTCTCTCCTCCCTCCCACCACATCAGTATACGCCCTGGTTCTCCAGCTGGGGTTGAGGGAGCCTGCTCGACAGTGGAATCTGTTGTCCCTGAAGATTTGGTCTGGTGATCCCATGGGGCACCTAGAATGTATGGGCAATCAAGATAAGGGTAGTCTTTCCTGGGGCAGATGGAACCTCATCAATGTGAACTTCCCAAGGTTGGAGGGAGATCAGGCATGATAGAGGACTTGGCCCCCCTCGATGTCCTGAGAGAAGACTGAAGGGTGGTTCCTCCCCTGGCACTACCCAGTCTCCTCCTGATGAGCCTTGCCAGGTTCCCTGACCCTCTGCCATGCCATTGGCCATGAGGCTGGAGTGCAGACCCAGGAGGTGCTGGACCTGGTTCTTGATGACTATGCTAACCTGTCCATGCAGATGGACAGATCAGATGGTTTGCTGCAGTTTCTGAGCCCAGAGGGTCACTGTGTCCACAGTCCTGTCTGCTGCTCCTGTTCCACCCTTTTGTGTGCAGCCAAAGTACCTGATTTCTGACGCCACAGGTTCCTCTCCTGCCTGGGGCTGAGCAGGCGCCTGATCCTTGGCATTTCTGGCTGTTGCAAATGATAGTCACCAAATTGTGTGCCCTGCATTCTGTCTAAGCCTAATATTCCCACTGAGGTGTCAGTATCGGGGCTGGTAAAGAGGCACGTTTCTCTCTGCGGCCTTGGTACACGTTCTCTGGAGTTCAAACAGGTGTTGTCTGGGGGAGTGAACATCCACCTGTGGAAGTGGTAGATGTGCTGGTGCTACCTGCAAGACAAAAGAGCATCATGGCCAGTGGTTCAAAGGACTAACGCCACCCTGTGGCAATGTGGGTTACAGTGGAATGGATTCAGTTGGGGAGGCATGGATGTCTCAGCATCTCCATAAGAGTGGTCCTAGTCCTCGGCACGGAACAAGATTCTCTCTGGCGTTCACTCTTCTTTCCAGTTGCACAGGCCCTTCCAGGTCCATGTGTGGCAGAGACTGGTCAATGCTGTGAGAAGTGTTGAAACCTTTGGAGCAGGTATGTGTGTGCACACACACAGGTGTCTGTATGTGGGTGAGTGGCTATGTCTACATGCATGTGGGTGAGTGGGGGGGCTGTGTCTACCCACATGCGTGTGTATGTGTGCGTGCGAGACAGAGTGTAAATACCTTTCAGGGAATACTGCCTTCTGTGTACAGTGTGACAAACCAAACGCACATACCCCTCCACCTGGATGGCTGAACTTTACATTGTTTGGAGTTGTCTCCTGTAACGAGAGAAAAGGGGGGGGAAATTGAGCAATCAAGGTGGGAGCCCTAGCTGCTGGTTCAGGTGGTACTCAATGGGTGTGAGGAGGTAGCAGAGGGTGGACAGGGTTAGTGGTGTGAGGGGTTGGGTAGGCAGGGGAAGGTGAGGGAAGGTGTTGCGTGCAGTCAGGAGAGTGGTAGGACAGTAGAGAGTAGCAGATTTGGAGGGAGCTGGCAGCAGGAGCAGAGATTGAGTGAGTGATAGCAGAGAGGAGTGGGGTCCTTACTCTGGCTCAGCAGAGAAGGCCATTGAGCTTCTTCTACACTACTGACCATTTGTCTGGACCATGGAGACAGCACTGACCCAGATGGTGACCTTGGACCAAGCTGCTAGAGTCAGGTGGCATGGTCTCCTTTGCCAGTTCTCAAGGAAGAAGACTCCTCTCCCTTGCACCAGGACCTTTTGGGTCCTGTTGGAGAATTGCAGTGCCAAATCCACCTTCTCTGACATCTTCTGGAACCGTCCGAGTGAGCAGGGCAGCTTTGGAATGTCAGAGCTTGTCTCTGGGTGCACAGCAGCCTTTTAAAGATGGCAAGGGCATTAAAAACTGTCTGTCTTTTGGTGGATATGTGTGGAGTGGGGAGTTGTTCTGGGAACAGCGCATTGGTAAGATTGGTCTGGAGTCCAGCTTTGAGAGATACCATGGGGCAGGCTTGGGAATTAATGAGTTGAGTTTGGTAAGATAGTGGTGAGAGAATTCAGTCAGTTTCATGGAGAATCCTCAAAACAACTCACACTTAACCAAAACAAATTCAACTTGTCTGAACAGGTCAGTGACTAATCACCATGTTAACTACCTACAAAACTAAACTGAACCCAGGTTTCATTCTGTGAGCTAACTTGTCCAGTATTACCATGAGTTGGGATCAGAACACTCACTGGGCTAAATGTTTGCTGAGAATGATTTTTTTTTAAAATGTATTTCTCCTGTCCTATTTTTAAAACCTAGTTTCCCAGTTCAGGAGCTTGTAGCTCAGCCCAGTTTCCACCCTCTGCTAGCCTGTTACTTCATGGAAGTAAGTGTCAGGGAGTAGTCATGGACATACTGAACTGCTGTGCTCTTCCAGCGCCACTAATCCAGAATCTGGTTTCCAGCGTCTGCAGTCATTATTTTTACCACACTGAACTCCTGCACAAAGTGGCATTTTATTCTCCAAGGGGTAGTTACATGCATTGCCACCAGATGGCAGCATCTACCCAGTGATTCAAACTCAAATTCATAAGCGAGCACAGATAGAGTCATAGAGATGTACAGCACGGAAACAGACCCTTCGGTCCAACCCGTCCATGCCGACCAGATATCCCAACCCAATCTAGTCCCACCTGCCAGCACCTGCCCCATATGCCTCAAAACCCTTCCTATTCATATACCCATCCAAATGCCTTTTAAATGTTGCAATTATACCAGCCTCCACCACATCCTCTGGCAGCTCATTCCATACCTGTACTACTCTGTGGAAAAAGTTGCCCTTTAGGTCTCTTTTATATCTTTCCCCTCTCACCCTAAACCTATGCCCTCTAGTTCTGGACTCCCCGACCCCAGGAAAAGACCTTGGCTATTTATCCTATCCACGCCCCTCATGATTTTGTAAACCTCTATAAGGTCACCCCTCAGCCTCCAACGCTCCAGGGAAAACAGCCCCAGTCTGTTCAGCCTCTCCCTGTAGCTCAAATCCTCCAACCCTGGCAACATCCTTGTAATCTTTTCTGAACCCTTTCAAGTTTCACAACATCTTTCCGATAGGAAGGAGACCAATATTCCAACAGTGGCCTAACCAATGTCCTGTACAGCCGCAACATGACCTCCCAACTCCCTGTACTCAATATTCTGACCAATAAAGGAAAGCATACAAAACGCCTTCTTCACTGTCCTATCTACCTGTGACTCCACTTTCAAGGAGGTATGAACCTGCACTCCAAGGTCTTTGTTCAGCAACACTCTCTAGGACCTTACCATTAAGTGCATAAGTCCTGCTAAGATTTGCTTTCCCAAAATGCAGCACCTCGCATTTATCTGAATTAAACTCCATCTGCCACTTCTCAGCCTATTGGCCCATCTGGTCCAGATCCTGTTGTAATCTGAGGTAACCCTCTTTGCTGTCCATGACACCTCCAATTTGGGTGTCATCTGCAAACTTACTAACTGTACCTCTTATGCTCGCATCCAAATCACTTATGTAAATGACAAAAAGTAGAGGGCCCAGCACCAATCCTTGTGGCACTCCACTGGTCACAGGCCTCCAGTCTGAAAAACATCCCTCCACCACCACCCTCTGTCTTCTACCTTTGAGCCAGTTCTGTATCCAAATGGCTAGTTCTCCCTGTATTCCATGAGATCTAACCTTGCTAACCAGTCTCCCATGGGGAACCTTGTCGAATGCCTTACTGAAGTCCATATAGATCACATCTACTGCTCTGCCCTCATTAATCTTCTTTGTTATTTCTTCAAAAAAACACACAAAGTTTGAGAGACATGATTTCCCACACACAAAGCCATGTTGACTATCCCTAATCATTCCTTGCCTTTCCAAATACATGTACATCCTGTCCCTCAGGATTCCTTCCAACAGCTTGCCCACCACCAAGGTCAGGCTCACCAGTCTATAGTTCCCTGGCTTGTCTTTACCACCCTTCTTAAACAGTGGCACCACGTTAGCCAGCCAATCTCCAGTCTTCCGGCACCTCACCTGTG
This sequence comes from Chiloscyllium plagiosum, assembly GCF_037043375.1. NCBI lineage: Eukaryota > Metazoa > Chordata > Chondrichthyes > Orectolobiformes > Hemiscylliidae > Chiloscyllium > Chiloscyllium plagiosum. The sequence continues at coordinate 12,705,856 of NW_028270191.1, read as the reverse complement.
ACCATCGATGATACAAATATCTCAGCAAGAGGACCAGCAATCACTTCTCTAGCTTCCCACAGCGTTCTCGGGTACACTTGATCAGGTCCTGGGGATTTATCCACGTTTAACAGTTTCAAGACATCCAGCACTTCCTCCTCTGTAATCTGGACATTTTGCAAGATGTCACCATCTATTTCCCTACAGTCTATATCTCCTATATCCTTTTCCACAGTAAATACTGATGCAAAATATTCATTTAGTATCTCCCCCATTTTCTGTGGCTCCACACAAAGGCCGCCTTGCTGATCTTTGAGGGGCCCTATTCTCTCCCTAGTTACCCTTTTGTCCTTAATATATTTGTAAAAACCCTTTGGATTCTCCTTAATTCTATTTGCCAAAGCTATCTCATGTCCCCGTTTTGCCCTCCTGATTTCCCTCTTAAGTATACTCCTACTGCCTTTATACTCCAAGGATTCACTCGATCTATCCTGTCTGTACCTGATATATGCTTCCTTCTTTTTCTTAACCAAATCCTCAATTTCTTTAGTCATCCAGCATTCCCTATACCTACCAGCCTTTCCTTTCACCCTGACAGAAATATACTTTCTCTGGATTCTTGTTATCTCATTTCTGAAGGCTTCCCATTTTCCAGCCGTCCCTTTACCTGCGAACATCTGCTTCCGATCAGCTTTTGAAAGTTCTTGCCTGATACCGTCACAATTGGCCTTTCTCCAATTTAGAACTTCAACTTTTAGATCTGGTCTACCCTTTTCCATCACTATTTTAAAACGAATAGAATTATGGTCACTGGCCCCAAAGTGCTCCCCCACTGACACCTCAGTCACCTGCCCCAAGATTAGGTCAAGTTTTGCACCTTCTCCAGTAGGTACATCCACATACTGAATCAGAAAATTGTCTTGTACACACTTAAATTCCTCTCCATCTAAACCTTTAACACTATGGCAGTCCCAGTCTATGTTTGGAAAGTTAAAATCCCCTGCCATAACTACCCTATTATTCTTCCAGATAGCAGAGATCTCCTTACAAGTTTGTTTCTCAATTTCCCTCTAACTATTGGGGTGGGGGGGGGGGGGAATCTATAATACAATCCCAATAAGGTGATCATCCCTTTCATATTTCTCAGTTCCACCCAAAAAACTTCCCTGGATGTATTTCCGGGAATATCCTCCCTCAGCACAGCTGTAATGCTATTCCTTATCAAAAATGCCACCCCCCCCCCCCCCCTCTCCTCCGCTCTTCTCTTGCCTCCCTTTCTATCCTTCCTGTAGCATTTGTATCCTGGAACATTAAGCTGCCAGTCCTGCCCATCCCTGAGCCATGTTTCCATAATTGCTATGCAATCCCAGTCCCATGTTCCTAACCATGCCCTGAGTTCATCTGCCTTCCCTGTTAGGCCCCTTGCATTGAAATAAATGCAGTTTAATTTATTAGTCCTACCTTGTCCATAGTTGCTCTGACTGCTTGACTCACTTCTGTTCTCAGCTGTGCCCATCTCCAATTGATCTCTTCCCTCACTATCGCCCTGGGCCCCCACCCCCACCTTACTAGTTTAAATCCTCCCAAGCAGTTCTAGCAAATTTCCCTGCCAGTATATTAGTCCCCTTCCAATTTAGGTGCAATCCGTCCTTCTTGTACATGTCACTTCTACCCCAAAAGAGATTCCAATGATCCAAAAATGTGAATCCTTCTCCCGTACACCAGCTCCTCAGCCATGTATTCATCTGCTCTATCCTCCTATAGCCCTCACTAGCTCGTAGCGCTGGGAGTAATCCAGATATTACTACCCTTGAGGACCTCCTTTTTAAATTTCTGCCTAACTCTATGTAATCTCCCTTCAGAGTCTCATCCTTTTCCCTTCCAATGTCGTTGGTTCCAATGTGTTTAATGACCTCCTGCTGGCCCCTCTCCCCCGTGAGAACATTCTGCACCCTCTCTGAGACATCCTTGATCCTGGCACCAGGGAAACAAGACACCATTCTGCTTTTTCTCTGCTGGCCACAGAAACGTCTGTCTGTACCTCGGACTACAGACTCCCCTGACACACTATCTCTTGGAAGCCGACGTACCCCTCGTTGCATTAGAGCCAATCTCAATACCAAGAAACTTGGCTGTTTGTATTCAAGTCTTGTGTCCAAAGTGACTTTCACTGTTTTGTGTCAAATCCAGAAAGTTGACCAACTGGGACTTTGACTTCTCATTAGCTGTCTTGGAGGGGATCTTGCCAGGCCACTCAGCTGAGTGGCCCTGGGGGAGCCCAAACTGGTGCTGCTTGATAGCACTGTTGGTGACACCTTCCATCAATTTCCTGATGATCGAGAGTAGACCGATGGGACGGTAATTGGCCGGGCTGGATTTGTCCTGGTTAATGTGTACAGGATATACCTGGGCAATTTTCCACATTGTCGGGTAGATGCCAGTGTTATAACTGTACTGGTACAGCTTGCTAGGGGAGCAGCAGGTTCTGGAACACAAGTCTTTAGTACTATTGCTGGAATGTTGTCAGGGCCCATAGCCTTTGCAGTGTCCAGTGTCTCCAACCGTTTCTTGATATCACGTAGAGTGAATCAAATCACCACCTTCTCCCTTCAACCCTTGCATAACTGTTCCTGTTTCAGACAGTTCAGTGCAGAATGGTATTTCAAATCCCATCGAAACCACCTGGTGACGATATTCGGAGCATTCCCGGGGTTGATTCTTCTGTTGAAGTTCCTCAAATCTCTGTTTTCATAGCCAGAGGGATCCTTATCTCTGCTTTCATATTGATAGAGTCGGCTTGTATCGAGGTGGTCTCAGATTGCCACAGTGACTGAACCCTCCATTCCTTGTGTTACTGCTCAGTGTTCCATTTCAGCCATGAAGGATGCTGGGAAAGAATTATTTCTCAGGCTCTCTTTTAAATTCAGACTCTGACATCTTTTTTTAAAATGTGGTTTTCTCTGAAAATGTCACTATGGTTGATAGTAAGAGTCTGTCCATGTTCAACCGTTTAGCACAGTCCAGCAACGTAAAGGCAAGCACTGCGTGTGGAATCTCCCAGTCACATTTTTGCAATCTTCGACACAATCTGTTAAGTTCCATTATATATTCATTAACAAAATATCTATACTGCTTTCTAAATTTCAGAGTCTGATCATGTCCCATAACATGTCATCTTCCCTAAATATTCAGTCTGTAAATTTTAAGTTTCTAAACCCTTCTCAGTGTTCAAATGTTGAGCCTTTAGCTTAGAGTGCACTTCATAAGTGATCTTATTCTTCATCAGGAATGACAGTACCAAGGTCACACCTTATCTTTTTTCCTGGAAAGGATGTGGCCAGTGTCTACATATCTACTTCAGTTTTCCATTTAGCTTCACAGAGCATCATTGGGAAGTTATATCTTCTCCAAACAGAGAGGCAGAAACCATGACTCCATTGTGGATAGAATTTATTAACTACTCAGTTTTAAGGATCCAAACACACCTTTATATCTCCCCAGTCAATTAATTCATCAATTGACCCCCAATCACATGTTCAGGACAAAGTCCTTTTTAATTCAAATCAGCCGATTCAGTCATGTTATGTGACACATCCAAAGCAGGTGAATGCAGACCATCTGGCTCAGAGGTAGGGACACTGGCACTGTGCCACAAAAGCCTTGCATAACCACATGCTCTGCTGTCAGTGACTGTGAGGTGCTCTCTCTCTCTCTCTCCTCATTTCAATTTCCTGATTGGGGTCCTTGTCTTGCCTGCCCCATTGGGTGTCTCTGACTACCCGATTGGGGTCCTTGTCTTGCCTGCCCCATTGGGTGTCTCTGACTACCCGATTGGGGTCCTTGTCTTGCCTGCCCCATTGGGTGTCTCTGACTACCCGATTGGGGTCCTTGTCTTGCCTGCCCCATTGGGTGTCTCTGACTACCCGATTGGGGTCCTTGTCTTGCCTGCCCCATTGGGTGTCTCTGACTACCCGATTGGGGTCCTTGTCTTGCCTGCCCCATTGGGTGTCTCTGACTACCCGATTGGGGTCCTTGTCTTGCCTGCCCCATTGGGTGTCGCTGACTGCCTGATTGGGGTCCTTGTCTTGCCTGCCCCATTGGGTGTCTCTGACTACCCGATTGGGGTCCTTGTCTTGCCTGCCCCATTGGGTGTCTCTGACTGCCTGATTGGGGTCCTTGTCTTGCCTGCCCCATTGGGTGTCGCTGACTGCCTGATTGGGGTCCTTGTCTTGCCTGCCCCATTGGGTGTCTCTGACTACCCGATTGGGGTCCTTGTCTTGCCTGCCCCATTGGGTGTCTCTGACTACCCGATTGGGGTCCTTGTCTTGCCTGCCCCATTGGGTGTCTCTGACTACCCGATTGGGGTCCTTGTCTTGCCTGCCCCATTGGGTGTCTCTGACTACCCGATTGGGGTCCTTGTCTTGCCTGCCCCATTGGGTGTCTCTGACTGCCTGATTGGGGTCCTTGTCTTGCCTGCCCCATTGGGTGTCTCTGACTGCCTGATTGGGGTCCTTGTCTTGCCTGCCCCATTGGGTGTCTCTGACTGCCTGATTGGGGTCCTTGTCTTGCCTGCCCCATTGGGTGTCTCTGACTGCCTGATTTGGGGTCCTCGTCTTCCAACTGCTGTTCTCGGTGATGCTGACTGACTGCCTGAAAGCAGTCGGAAAAGAGACAGCAGGGACTCTGACCACATTATGACAGTTCCCAATAAATATTCAAGCTATGCAATTAGACTGGGGGGAATCCAATTTCGCTGCGTTTTTCCCCCAAGGATACACTGGGGAACAATAGCAAATAAATACACGGAGTTTGGACTTAGCAATGTATGGGTTAAACCAAGCTCTGGGAAGATAAAGGGAATATACCGTATATACGTACGTAAAAATCAATCTCATGTGAAAAGTCGAGCCCCTATTTTTGGCCAAAACATCTAGAATTTTCCATGTGTCTTGTGTAAATGTTGACCCTAGTTCTGCACAGATAACAGATCAACATTTGAGAGTCAAGGCATTGTCCTGTACATAAATGTTACAATGAATGTTGTTGATAACATCTGATCACATAACAATGATGAAGCTGTAATTCCCGCTGGATTTACAAGTGTTTTGCAACTAACAGATGTTAGTATCAATAAGCCATTTAAGGACATGATGAGAAAGAAATGGAACAACTGGATGCGTGATGGAGCAAAAACCATTCACCAAAGGAGGTGGTATGCATAAATAAATTGTATAAAGTAAAGCTGACTAATTCATTTTTGGTTCTATTGTCTTTACCCAGTAATTACCGTTAATTCAATGTGTGTTTTTTCTTTATTCCTTTCGAGATCAATTGACCTTCTGCTAATGATACAGTATTTTGGACCGCCCCATGAATTTCAACCCCTCGAAAGTAGTATCCCTGTAATAGTTGAACCTTATAACTTTAACCTTAAAAATAGTCTAAAACATTTGACTTTTACAAGAGCATATACGGTAGTAGGTGTTTTCAGATGGTGTGAGATAAGAGTTCTCATAACATCTTTTTGCTAAAGATTCCGATGCTAGGTGTAAGACCAACTGCAGCAGCAGAATGAGAGGCATGGTCAATTGGCCAGAACAGAAGCTTAATGAGCTGCTGCTGCTGCCAGTGGAGACCTGGTGTGTTCCAGGGCTCAGTGCTGAACTGGATTTGGCCGGCAGGATGCACCAGTGAGCTGGCTTTGGGCACAGAGAACACCACCCCAGAATTTACTGCGTCCATTGAAGGATCAGTAAACCAGTGAAGAATGTTCTCTAAGAGTTTGAAGGGGTTCATACTGAGGAGCATCTTCAGCAGCACTCTCTACGCTAATATCCGCATTGGTTTGTGGGCAGAACAGCTTGGAATCGGAAATATAGAAATATTTCAGCTACAGTAATAGCTGGTGAAGCTCAGCAAGTCTGAGAAAGGAAAGGAGAGTGAACATTTTGAGTCCAAGAACATAACTTTGAAAAGGAGTCACTGGATTTGAAACATTAACTCTGTTTCTCTCTCCACAGTTGTTGCTGAGATACTTCAGCGATTTCTGTTTTTCTTTCAGATCGTCACGATCTGCAGTTTCTTTGTTTGGTTTCAGCTCAGGACCTCGATGGAGCGGAATCCAATATTTGATCCTCCTTAAAGTCTCTGTAGCTGTGTCCATCATTTTAATAAAAACCAAAAAGCAAATCTTAGCAGGACCTATACACTTAATGGGAAGGTCCTGGGGAGTGTTGCTGAACAATGACACCTTGGAGTGAAGGTTCATAGCCCCTTGAAAGTGGAGTCACAGGTAGATAGGATAGTGAAGAAGGCGTTTGGTATGCTTTCTTTTATTGGTCAGAGTATTGAGTACAGGAGTTGGGAGGTCATGTTGCGGCTGTACAGGACATTGGTTAGGCCACTGTTGGAATATTGCGGGCAATTCTGGTCTCCTCCTTATCGGAAAGATGTTGTGAAACCTGAAAGGGTTCAGAAAAGATTTACAAGGATGTTGCCAGGGTTGGAGGATGAGCTACAGGGAGAGGCTGAACAGGCTGGGGCTGTTTTCCCTGGAGTGTCAGAGGCTGAGGGGTGAGCTTATCGAGGTTTACAAAATCATGAGAGGAATGAATAGGGTAAATAGGCAAAGTCTTTTCCCTGGGGCAGGGGAGTCCAGAACTAGAGGGCATAGGTTTAGGGTGAGAGGGGAAAGATATAAAAGAGACCTAAGGGGCAACTTTTTCACGCAGAGGGTGGTAAGTGTATGGAATGAGCTGTCAGAGGATGTGGTGGAGGCTGGTACAATTGCAACATTTAAGAGGCATTTGGATGGGTATATGAATAGGAAGGATTTGGAGGGATATGGGCCGGGAGCTGGCAGGTGGGACTAGATTGGGTTGGGATATCTGGTCGGCATAGACGGGTTGGACCGAAGGGTCTGTTTCCATGCTGTACACCTGACTGTGGGTGCTGTAAATTAGAAACAGAAACAGAACTGAGGAAGGGTCCACTGGACCCGAAACGTTAATTCTGATTCCCCTTCACAGATGATGCCTGACCTGCTGGGCCTTTAGAGTCATAGAGTCATACCCTTTCCATGCTTATCCCTGTCCCTTTAACATACTTAGAGAATATCTTTGCATTCTCCCTAATCTTACCCACCAGTGTTTTCTCATGCCATTTTTTGCTCTCGTAATTGATTTCTTAAGTCTCCCCTTTTGTTTTTCTATACTGCACTGGGACCTTGGTTGATTTACTCCTTGTTAAAACCATCCCTTTTCCTTTTTATCCAGTCCTGGATAAATTCCACGCCATCCAGGGTTCTCCGGGCTTGTTGCTCCTATATTTCATTCTGAAAGGAACATGTTGGATCTATATTTTCCCAAATTCCTTTTTGAACACCTCCTACTGTTCTACTTCCCATAAGTAGCTGTTTCTCATTGACTTTGGACAAATCTGGCCCCTTCGCCTATCGCCATCACCACGCCCAACCCCGCCCCCACGCCGATCCCCGTCCCTGCCCCCAGACCTAACCCCGCCCCCACACTCAGCTCCAGCCCCACACCAGGTCCTAGCTCCCAGCCCTGCCGTGTTTTCACTATCCCTCCAGACCTACCCCTCTCTGAGGATGAAAGATCAGTCCTCAGCAGAGGCCTCACCTTCATTCCCCTACGCTCCCGGATTAATGAGTTCAACACACGGCGTGACATCGAACAATTCTTCCGCCGCCTTCGCCTCCGCGCCTACTTCTTTAACCAAGACTCTTGCCCACCCTCTGACGACCCCTTCTCCCGCCTCCAACACACCCCATCCACCTGGACACCCCGTGCTGGCCTCCTACCTGCCCTCGACCTCTTCATAGCCAACTGCCGCCGCGATATTAACCGCCACCTGAACTCCCACACTCCCCCCACCCACTCCAACCTCTCACCCTCGGAACGCGCAGCCCTCCACTCACTCCGTTGCAACCCCAACCTCACTATCAAACCAGCAGACAAGGGAGGCGCGGTAGTAGTTTGGCGCACCGACCTTTACACCGCTGAGGCCAAACGCCAGCTCGCAGATACCTCCTCCTACTGCCCCCTTGACCATGACCCCACCCCCCACCACCAAACCATCATCTCCCAGACCGTCCATAACCTCATCACCTCGGGGGATCTCCCATCCACCGCCTCCAACCTCATAGTCCCACTACCCCGCACCGCCCGTTTCTACCTCCTGCCCAAAATCCACAAACCTGACTGCTCCGGCCGACCCATTGTCTCAGCCTGCTCCTAGCCCACCGAACTCACTCTGCATACCTCGACACGGTCCTGTCCCCCTTAGTCCAAGAACTCCCCACCTACGTTCGGGACACCACCCACGCCCTCCACCTCCTCCATGATTTTCGCTTCCCTGGTCCCCAACGCCTTATTTTCACCATGGACATCCAGTCCCTGTACACCTCCATCCCCCATCACGAAGGCCTCAAAGCCCTCCGCTTCTTCCTTTCCCGCCGTACCACCCAGTACCCTTCCACCGACACCCTCCTTCAACTGACTGAACTGGTCCTCACCCTGAACAACTTTTCTTTCCAATCCTCCCACTTCCTCCAAACAAAAGGAGTAGCCATGGGCACCCACATGGGCCCCAGCTATGCCTGCCTCTTCGTAGGGTATGTGGAACAATCCATCTTCCGCAACTACACTGGCCCCAACCCCCACCTTTTCCTCCGCTACATCGATGACTGTATCGGCGCCGCCTCGTGCTCCCACGAGGAGGTTGAACAGTTCATCCACTTCACCAACACCTTCCACCCCGACCTCAAATTCACTTGGACAGTCTCAGATTCCTCCCTCCCCTTCCTCGACCTTTCTATTTCTATCTCAGGCGACCGAATCAACACGGACATCTACTACAAACCAACAGACTCCCACAGCTACCTGGACTACACCTCCTCCCATCCTGCCCCCTGTAAAAACGCCATCCCATTCTCCCAATTCCTTCGACTCCGCCGCATCTGCTCCCAGGAGGACCAGTTCCAAAAACGCACAACCCAGATGGCCTCCTCCTTCAAGGACCGCAATTTCCCCCCCGGCGTGGTCGACGATGCCCTCCACCGCATCTCTTCCACTTCCCGCTCCTCCGCCCTTGAGCCCCGCCCCTCCAACCGCCACCAGGACAGAACCCCACTGGTCCTCACCTACCACCCCACCAATCTCCATGTACAGCGCATCATCCGCCGTCATTTCCGCTATCTCCAAACGGACCCCACCACCAAGGATATATTTCCCTCCCCTCCCCTATCAGCATTCCGTAAAGACCACTCCCTCCATGACTCCCTCGTCAGATCCACACCCCCCACCAACCCAACCTCCACTCCCGGCACCTTCCCCTGCAACCGCAGGAGGTGCAAGACTTGCGCCCACACCTCCCCCCTCACCTCCCTCCAAGGCCCCAAAGGAAACTTCCATATCCGCCACAGATTCACCTGCACCTCCACACACATCATCTATTGCATCCTCTGCACCCGATGTGGCCTCCTCTATATTGGGGAGACAGGCCGGCTACTTGCGGAGCGTTTCAGAGAACACCTCTGGGACACCCGGACCAACCAACCCAACCACCCTGTAGCTCAACATTTCAATTCCCCCTCCCACTCCACCAAGGATATGCAGGTCTTTGGACTCCTCCATCGTCAGACCACAACAAAACGACGGTTGGAGGAAGAACGCCTCATCTTCCGCCTAGGAACCCTCCAACCACAAGGGATGAACTCGGATTTCACCAGTTTCCTCATTTCCCCTCCCCCCACCCTGTCTCAGTCAAATCCATCGAATTCAGCACCGCCTTCCTAACCTGCAATCTTCTTCCTGACCTCTCCGCCCCCACCCCAGTCTGACCTATCACCCTCACCTTGACCTCTTTCCACCTATCACATTTCCGACGCCCCTCTCCCAAGTCCCTCCTCCCTACCTTTTATCTTAGCCTGCTGGACACACTTTCCTCATTCCTGAAGAAGGGCTTATGCCCGAACCGTCGATTCTCCTGTTCCCTGGATGCTGCCTGACCTGCTGCGCTTTTCCAGCAACACATTTCCAGCGCTTATTTTAATATACCTGCCTTCCCTCAATCCATAGGGAAACTCTTTTTTTTATTCAGATCATCTTTTTCTTTCCCCATAACAAACTTATAAACATACGCTGTTGTGATCGGTATCTTTAAACTGCTCCCTCAATGTCACCTCAAACATCTGTCCAGCTTTGCTCACCTGAATTAGGTCCAGCACTTTCCCATCCCTTGTTGAACCTTCTGGATGTTAATTTGGTTAAACATGATTCCCCTTTGATAAAGCTAGGTTGGTTCTGCCTGATTACTGTGAATTTATCAAAGTGCTCTGTTATAAACATCTTTCCTAATTGCTTCTAACAGCTTCCTTCTGTGAAGCGGACATAGCTGAGAATTTCCTGCCTTTTATCTATTCTTGTGTCACATTTACTATTTTGCAATCAATTAAAACCTTCTACAAATCTAAGGAATTTCAGAAATTCCAAGCCAACGCATCACCTATTTCACCAGCCAATTCTTTTCAGACCTTTGGATAAAGTTCATGAAGACCATTGGTTACTGCATTTGTGGATGACATCAAAATTGGTGGTATAGTGGACAGTGAAAGAGGTCAGAGTCGAGAGGGTGGTGCTGGAAAAGCACAGCAGGTCAGGCAGCATCTGAGAAGCAGGAGAATCGACATTTCGGGCAGAAGCCCTTCATCAGGAATGTCGATTCTCCTGTTCCCTGGATGCTGCCTGACCTGCTGTGCTTTTCCAGCCCAACGTTCTCAGCTCTGATCCCCAGCATCTGCAGTCCTCACTCTCTCCCAATGAAGGTGGTTGTCTAAGATTACAAAGAGATCTTGATCAATTGGGTGAGGAGTGGCAGATGGAGTTTAATTTGGATAAATGCTAAGTTTTGCATTTTGGTAAAACAAACAACAGCAGGACTTAACGCAATTAAAAGTCGGGCCTTGGGCAGTGTTATTGAACAGAGAGACCTGGGGGTTCAGGTACATAATTCTTTGAACTCTGCGTCACACGTAGACAGGATGGTTCGGAAAGTGTTTAGCACGCTTGCCATCATTGCTCAGTCCTTTGAGTATAGGAATTGGGGACGTCATGTTGAGGTTGTACAGGACATTGGTGAGGCCTCTTCTGGAATACTGTGTGCAGTACTGGTCGTCCTGCTATCAGAAGGATATTACTAAGTTGGAGAGGTTCAGAAGAGGTTTACCAGGATGTTGCTGGGAATGGAGGGTTTGAGTTATAGGGAGAGGCTGGGACTTTTTTCACTGGACCTTAGGAAGTTGAGGGGTGACCTTATAGAGCTTTATAAAATCATGAGGGGCACAGATAAGGTGAATAGCAAGGATATTTTCCCAGGGTGGGGGATTTCAAGGCTAGTGGGCATATTTTTAAGGTAAGAGGGGAAAGATTTAAAAAAGACATGAGGGCAATTGTTTTACACAGAGTGGTTGATGAGTGGAATGAATTTCCAGAGGAAGTGGTGGATGCAGGCACAGTTTAAAAGATGTTCAACTAAGTACATGAATTGGAACGTTTGGAGGGCTATGGAACCAGAGGCAGGTGGGACTAGCTTAGTTTGGGATTATGGTTGGCATGGACTGGTTGGACCGAAAGGTCTGTTTCCATGCTGTATGACTCAGGCACTTGTCAGCCCACAACTCCTTCAATTTACTCAGAACCACTTCTCTGGTGATTGTGATTTTCCTAAATACCTTCCCTTCTGTTCCCATTTTACCACTGCTTCTGGGATCTTCCTTGTATCCGCTAATGGTGAGGACATTCAGCCAAATACCTGTTCAATTCATCTCTTTATTTTCCATTATGAATTCTCCCATTCACCTTCCATAGGGCTAACGCTCACCTTGTTAACGCTTTGCTTTTTTAAAAATATCAGGAGAAACTCTTACTATCTGTTTGCATATGACTAGCCAGATTTTTCTCATGTTAATTTTTCCTTCCTTGCTAATTTTATTTTATTATTCTTTGTTGTTTTTTGTATTCTGTCCAATTTCTCAACTCAGCTTTGCATAAAAGTGATTTTGTAAGCTCAATGCCACCTTTAACCTTTTTAGTTAGCCATGGGTGTTCCCTTTGGAAGCTTTCCTTCTCATTGGAATGTATCTATTCTGAGTTCAGACATATCCCCTTAACTGTCTGTCATTATATCACCGTTGACTTCTCCCTTAATCTAGATTGCCTGTTCGCTTTAGCTAACACTGCTTTCATGTCCTCATCATTGCTCTATTTTACGTTTAAAGCACTAGTCTTGGACCACTCTTCTCTCCCTAAAACTGAATGCAAAATTCAATGAAATTATATTCACTGCTTTCAAGGAATGCCTTCACTATGAGATCATTACTTAATCCTATCTTATTGCACAAGGGCCAAGTCCAGTCTAATTTACTCGGTGTTAGAAAAAGCTATCCCAAAAATACTGGGAACTCCTCATCCAAACTACCTTTGCCCATTTACTTTTTCTGTGTATCAATTCAAATGCCCCATGATTATCATTATATCTTTTCCACAAGCTGTCAGTTTCTCTTCCTTTATTTTCCACTTTAGTCTGTGGTTCCAGTTAGTAAGCCTATACACCACTCCTAAAAATTATTTCTTGTCTTTGTTGTTTCTCAACTGTATTCAAAGTACCTTACCTTCTGGTTTCCTGGCCTTAGGCCAGCTATTTTGCTCACACCATGATTACTTAATTGAACAGAGCAGTGGATGTAGTGTACAGTACATGGATTTTACCATGGCGTTTGATAAGGTTCCCCATAGTAGGCTCATTCACAAAGTAAGGAGGCATGGGATACAGGGAAATCTGGCTGTCTGGATACAGAATTGGCTGGCCCATAGAATATAGAGGGTGGTGGTAGATGGAAAGTATTCAGTCTGGAGCTCAGTGACCAGTGGTGCTCCGCAAGTATCAATTCTAGGACCTCTGCTCTTTGCGATTTTTAAATAAATTACTCAGATGAGGAAGTGGAAGGGTGGGTTAGTAAGTTTGCTGATGACACAAGGTTAGTGGAGTTGTGGATAGTGTGGAGGGCTGTTGTAGGTTGCAACAAGACATTGACAGGATGCAGAACTGGGCTGATAAGAGGCAGGTGGAATTCAACCTGGAAAAATGATTTATTTTGGAAGATTAAATTTGAATGCAGAATACAGGATTAAAGGCAGGTTTCTTGGCAGTGTGGAGGAACAGAGGGATCTTGGGGTCCATGTACATAGATCCCTCAGAACTGCCACCCAAGCTGATAGGGTTATTAAGAATATGTTTAGTGTGTTGGCTTTCATTAGCAGGGGGATTGAGTTTAAGTGCTGTGAGGTTATGCTGCAGCTCTATAGAGCCCTGGTTAGACCACACTTGGAATATTGTATCCAGAGACTTTTTCCCAGGGCACAAATGGCTATCACATGGGGGTATAATTTTCAATTGATTCAAGGAAGGTTTCGGGGAGATATTAGAGGTAGTTTTTTACGCAGAGTGGTGGGTGCATGGAATGCACTGCCAGCAATGGTACTAGAGTCAGAGACTTCAGGGACCTTTTAAGTGACCTTTGGATGGGCAGTGGGAGATAGTACAATGAAGGGTATGTAGGTTAGTCTGATCTTAGAGTAGGGTAAAAGGCCGGCACAGCATCGCGGGCTGAAGGGCCTGTACTGTTCTATGTTCCATGTTTAACCATCCCTCTAACTTTTCCAACCTTTCTGCCCTTCCACAATGTCACAGAAAGATGGAGACAGGACAAGGACCTCTTCAGCCAATTCTGCTATTCACTGGCTGATCTGTGGGCTAATTCCATATGTCATGTTCCCTTCGATATTCCGGTCCCAGGATATGCCACTCTGTCATAGCTGTTTCATCTTATTTATTTGTTCCTATTTGCACAGTGCTATCAAGCAGCACCTGCTCAGCAATACCCTGCTCAGTGACGCCCAGTTTGGGTCCCACCAGGGTCACACAGCTCCTGACCTCATTACAGCCTGGGGTCAAACATGGACAAAAGAGCTGAACTCCAGAGGGGAGGGGAGAGGGACAGCCCTTGACATCAAGGCTGCATTCGACCGAGTGTGGCATCAAGGAGCCCTGGCAAATCTGGAGTCATTGGGCATCAGGGGGCAAACTCTCCGCTGGTTGGAGTCACATCTGACACGAAGAAATATGGTTGTGGTTGTTGGAGGTCAGTCACCTCAGCTCCAGGACATCTCTGCAGGAGTTCTGGGTAGTGTCCTGGGCCCAACCATCTTCAGCTGCTTCAACAATGACCACCTCTCCAGCATAGGGTCAGAGGTGGCAATGTTCACAGATGATTGCACAATATCCAGCACCATTCACAACTTCTCAGATACTAAAGTCAGTGTTCAAATGCAGCAAGACCTGAACAATATCCAGGATTGGCATGACAAGTGACAAATCATATTCAGGCCATGCAAGTGTCAGGCGAGGATCATCTCCAACAGCAGAGAATCAGACCACCGGCCCATTACGTTCAGTGGCATTACCATCACTGAATCCCCCACTATCAACATCCTTAGGGATTACCATAGAACAGAAACTCAACTGGACTCACCGTATAGATAATGTGACACCACATCAAGTCAGAGGCTAGATTGTAAGCCAGATGGGCTTCACAGAATATGAGTTCCCTGACTGGGGCTGCTAAATCTGGTCCAATCAAGGAGCCCTGGCTGACAGATATAAACAGGAGTAGTCAAGGTTCTGTTCAATCTTAGAGCTGGCTCTGTGTGAGCTGGATCAGTGTCGAGGATTCTCCACATGTAAATAAAGGGGGACTTGGTGACTGGATAACAACCTGTATGGAATTATTTCAGCTAGGAATTCTGCAGCGAGTAACTCCCCTCCTGACACCCCGAAGCCTGTCCACAAGGCACAAGTCAGGAGGGTGATGGAATACTCCCCAGTTGCCCTGGATGGGGGCAGCTCCAACAACACTCAAGAAACTCTACACCATCCAGGACAAAGCAGCCGCTTGATTGGCCCCACATCCACAAACACCCACTCCCTCCCCCCACCGATGCTCAGTAGCAGCAGTGTGTACCATCTACAAGATGCACTGCAGAAATTCACCAGAGATCCTCAGACAGCACCTTCCAAACCCACCACCACTTCCATCTAGAAGGACAAGGGCAGCAGAGACATGGGAACACCACCCCCTGCAAGTTCCCCTCCGAGCCCCTTGGAAGTATATTGCTGTTCCTTTGTTGTGGCTGGGTCAAAATCCTGGAATTCCCTCCCTCAGGGCATTGTGGGTCAACCCACAGCACATGGACTGCAGCGGTTCAAGGAGGCAGCTCACCCCCCACCTTCTCAAGGGGGGCAACTAGGGACGGGGCAATAAATACTGGTCTGGTCAGTAACATCCACATTCCATGAATTGATTTTAAAAGTTCCTGTATGGAATAACTCCCAGACGAGAATGTATTACTTAATTGCAACACAGGTCTGCCTCGCAACACAGTTCATCACACTGCTTTAGGGACTGAATGCTGAGGGTTACTGTGGAATGAATGGAGTTTAGGTTTGAATCTTCCCTGCTGGTGCAGTTCTCGTCAGGCTTCAGCTTGAGTATGAATGTCCAGCTCCCGTCACTGAAGGTTTTGAGGAAGCTTCCTGAGAGGGCTGTTGTTTACCACGTCTCTGCCCATTTCTTCATAACAAAGTGTGCATGTGTTGACATTCCTCCTGATCGCATTAAACATTTACTTCCTTTATATCCAACTTTGACAACCTTTGTTGCAGGGACTCTCCTTTACCTCCATGCACATAGAGTCATAGAGATGTACAGCACAGAAACAGACCCTTCAGTCCAACTCGTCCATGCTGACCAGATATCCCAACCCAATCTAGTCCCACCTGCCAGCACCCGGCCCATATCCCTCCAAACCCTTCCTATTCATATATCCATCCAAATGCCTCTTAAATGTTGCAATTGTACCAGCCTCCACCACATCCTCTGGCAGCTCAGTCCATACACATAACACCCTCTGCGTGAAAAGGTTGTCCCTTAGGTCTCTTTTATATCTTTCCCCTCTCACCCTAAACCTATGCCCTCTAGTTCTGGACTCCACAATCCTGGGGAAAAGACTTTGTCTATTTACCCTATCTTTGCCCCTCATGATTTTATAAATCTCTTATAAGGTCACCCCTCAGCCTCCGACGCTCCAGGGAAAACAGCCCCAGCCTGTTCAGCCTCTCCCTATAGCTCCAATCCTCCAACTCTGGCAACATCCTTGCAAATCTTTTCTGAACCCTTTCAGGTTTCACATCATCTTTCCGATAGGAAAGAGAGTTTGTCCTTCTCATTCACCAGCTTGCCTTACATCTCAAAAGAGAGCCTCCCTGTTTTGTTATACCTTGAGCACCACCGACCCCAATGTATCTGTTCCACTGCCTCCATTGCAGTACTGTAACTGATCAAATCAACATTGTTGTTATGAACCAGACTAGACCCCTTCCAGATATTTTAAGAAGGTAGCCTAGGCGCTAACTTTTTTTAATCTTCAAGGCAAATGTAAAGCACTGTCTTCCAGAGGCAATTCAACTAGTCAAACTACTCAGCGTTAAACAAAATAAAATTTATTTAAACATTATAGTTAAAATACAATAAAAGACATAGGAATTTAGAATAACAACTCGGTTGGAAAACTTAACAGAATAATAGATTCAGTAACTATTATTAATTAACTATTCCAACGTAGTAACCTCCCATAAACACAGCCCTTCGTAAAAAGGCAAATTCAGACAAATAGATTTGTCTCACAGGTAACCTGGCAGCAAAGAGAAACCCCAGCTTCTAGCAGTAACCAAGAGAGGGAAAAGATAGCTTCTACTCCTTCAAACCCGCAACAGCAACTGCTTAAAGTTAAACCTAAAAACAAAAAAAAACTAGAAATCCTAAACTGTGAGAGCTGGCCACACCCATCCAGGCTACTTCTATTGTTCCAACTATTAAAACACCCCAAGGCCTCACAAACCGTTTACAGTGGTGATTTTGGTAGGTTGCTTGGTATTTCTGCCGAAAAACCTCTCTTCAACAAAACAGGACAAAAATAACCTCCTAAAGCCACAGCATCGTCCCACTGTCTTTAGGGGGCAACAGCAGCCCTTTTAGAAAGAAGCTGCTGTTTCACTGAACATTTCTCCTTCCCCTCCTGCATAGGTTTTTATGCCAGTGGTCTCGGTGTTGGGAGCCCATTACAGGTTGGGGTACAAGTTAATCTGTGTTTGGCAATGTCTGTTATCTCCTTCAGTCCTCCAAGAACTCTGGAGTCCTCCAATTCTGGCTTTCTGTGCACTGCTCATTTTAATGACTCCACAATTAATTCCCTGGGCCCTATAAGCACTGGAATTTGCTCGATCTATCTTCTATTCTTACTTTCCTTCCTTAACTTGCTCCTCAAAACCATTGCAAACATCTTCTTATGTGTCTTGGTGTCAAATCAAGTCTGATTTATCCTCCTATGAACCCCTTTGGCCCAGTAATGCAAATTCAATTCATAGATCTGGTGCAGCAAGTGCTGAGGGGTTACAAGTTTGATGGCTGCCTGTATCATGTGAGGGGTGGGTGAAGGCTGGATATTCAACTGTCACAGCATCACAGCCTGATTTCCCCGATATACCTGACGATTCAGAGAGATGGGAGAGTCCTCCATCAGTCAGACTGTCTAATTCGAGATGCCTGTGACTGTATGGTCAATCTGCTGGGTCTTTGCTGTGAATCTTAGCTGGACAGGCGGGGATGTTTTTCACTGGAGTGTAGGAGGTTGAGGGGTGACCTTATTAAGGTTTATAAAATCATGAGGTCTTTTCCCTAGGGTGGGGGAGTTCAAAGCAAGGGGGCATATTTTTAAGGGAGAGGAGAAAGTTTTAAAAAATATATGAGGGGCAACATTTTTTACACAGTGGTTTATTTGTGGAATGAACTGCCAGAGGAAGTGATGGATGCGGGTACAGTTACAATGTTTAAAAGACATTTGGATAAGGACATGACTAGGAAAGGTTTGTGAGGATATGGGCTAAATGCAGGCACATGTCTGGAACATGGTCACTGTGGATTAACTGAAGTGTCTGTTTCCATGCTATGTGACTCGGTGACGATGAGTCTATTTAACTCCATTAAAGGCACTATACAAATGCAGGTAATTGGTGTACTGTGTCAGTTGAACAGGAATATGCTCATGAATGGACATGGTATTTTTCCACTCCTTGGATGTTCCTGGAATACGGATTGCTCCAACTGGGCACGTCCTGAGATCCATCAAATTCCTATCACTGGGAAAAAGTTTCAAAGTAGTAGGTGCTTGTACACTCCTAAAGCAACTGACTGACTGTCTCTTTCTTTGACCCTCTGACATGTGAGATGGAAAGTGTGCACACCACAGACATCGGTATAGTTAATAAAAGCAAAAAATTATAGATGATGGGGATCTGGAATAAAAACAGAAAGTGCTGGAAAAGTTCATCATCTGCAGAAAGAAAAGCAGAGTTAATGTTTAAGGGGATGCCCATGTACAACAGAGATGAGGAAACATGTTTTCTTGCAGAGGCTTGTGAGTCTCTGGAATTCTCTTCCTTCAAAGGCAGTGGATGCTTTAAGTATTTTAAAGGGAGATGTAGATAGATTCTTGATTCCCAACGGACTGAAACATTATCATCGGTGTAGAATTGAGGTTAACATCACCATCTTATTAAATGGTGGAGTAGGCTCGAAGGGCCAAGTGGCCTAATCTTGTTCCTTGTTGGTGTGTTTAAGGTCCAACATGTGTCATTCTGAACAGGCATTGTGTGAGATGAGGTTTGAAAAGAAATTGGGCGGGGGCGAGGACAGCTTTGAGGGGCGTTGCATGAGATGAAGTGTGAATAAGTTTAGTCCAAGTGTTATTGTAACTGTACATTAGCAGCAAAGGTCAGTGATTGAGCTGGTGATTCTCAGAAGGCTTTGTAAGCAGGGATAATGTTGCTGAGGATTCCTGCGGAGGACTCCAGTCCATATTTTGGGAGTGACCCTGGGCATGTAGAGAACGGCGACTCTCTCTAGGGCTCTCTATCACAGCCATAGGGATGAGACCACAGATGGAGTTTCGACTTCAATCAGAAAGCCAAATTACTTTCAAACAGTTGCAAAACTTTCTGATGCTTTTAAAATACCTAAATATAATTCTACAAGTTTAGTTTCCGAGACGTAAAACAAAAAGAAAGGGAGGACAAAGAGGAAACAAACTGAACGTTTAAAAAGAGAAGAAACCTTAAGGGATAAATAAGAAAATCAAGCCCTTTAACTTCCGACACCAGGGTGGTCCAAGAGATTGAGAAGGAATATTTATAACATCAGGGTTTAATGATCGCTGAGGACCCTTAATGTGCCTCGACTTTGGCAGAAGAAACTTTAATTTTCCAACGCTGGATTTGTTAGAACAGAGAGCGGGGGGGAAGAAAAAAAAAGACTTCACGTTGAGATTTTTTTTGTCTTCCAATTTTGAGTGGATTCCTCTTGCGCTGTCATTGAGGGATTGTTTATGACTGCTTTCGTTCCATGTTTCTGAGGGTCACATTTGGGAGAGAATTCAGGCTTTCAGACCAGATTCCTGTCACCGACCCCACTCCTCAGAGTTTTCTTCCCAGAGGTTTGATCAGGTATTTGAAAATTTTGCTTTTTTTTTCTCTCTGTGGCTTTTCTGTTACTCTCGTCTGAGATTGTGGAACCAGTACAAATTTTTATTTATTTATTATTTTTGAGGGAAATTCCTGGGCTTGCTTCATGGAAACACAGAAATTATTTTGCAACATTCTCTGCATCTCTCCAAAGGCTTGTTTATTCGCGCCTGAAATGTTGTTTAAGCAATCGGACAAAACATTTTTAAAAATTTTAGCCCCACTGTTATTCTGACTGCGGCTGAAGCTTTTATTAATGGTCATTTCGAACAGCAAACATCTCTCTTGCTACCAATCGCTTCAGAGTTTAACATGTCAGTGAACGAGTTCAGATTGCTTTGGAAAAATTTGCAGGTGATAAGAAAAGGTCCAAATTCAACTTTGCGAAGAGAGAAATAAAGAGGGAGGAGGAATGGCTTAATAATTTCAAGGCAAAGGCGGGGGGGGGGGGGGGGAAGATTCGACGGGAGTAGGTCAAAATGGCACTTGCTGACAGAGGTGTTCTTCAGAGATTGTTACTTTTCAATACATCTGAGGTAAAAGTTCCAACTGAATGAAATATACCCAGAGTATGATGACTGAAGATATGGCAATGAGGGAGAGGCAACTTCAACAAAGCATTGGCATTGTTGAATTCTGCTGCTGTACCCCCACTCTCATTTAGTGGCTCCAATTATCTGTGCCCTGTCCCTGTCCCTGTCCCTGTCTCTCTCTCGCCCTCTCCCTCTCTCTCTCTCCTCAAACCCTCTCTACGTATAAGATCACACTTGAAGATTCTCCAAGGAACTTTCCTTTGTTTCCCTTTGCACGTTTTCTCAATTATTGGAAGCTTCTCTTAACTGTTTTTGTTGTTGCCCCAATTACTGTATTGGTGATCCCCACTGACTTCATCATTCCCTTCCCTGTATCTTGCTCTGGCTCGTCTTTTGGGACAGGCCAAAACGGGCAACCGATGGACTTGTGTTATTAACACTAGACTACTAATCCAGGTAAAGATCTGGGGTTTGAATCTTGCCATGGAATTTCATAGATTCTCAACAGTGTGGAAACAGGCCATTCGGCCCTGCAAGTTCACAGACTCTCCAAAGAGCATTCCCACCCAGACCCACCTCCCTGCCCTATCCCCATAACCCTGCATTTCCTATGGCTAATCCACCTAGCCTACACATCCCCGGACACTACGGGACAATTTATCATGGACAATCCACCCTAACCTGAACATCTTTGGACTGTGGGAGGAAACTGGAGCACCTGGAGAAAACCCACGCAGACACGGGGAGAGTGTTCATATTTGACACAGACAGTCGCCTGAGGCTGGAATCAAACCTGGGTCCATGGCACTTGTGAGGCAGCAGTGCAAACCATTGAGCTACCATGCTGCCCCTAAGTTGAATTCAATATTTTTTTAAAAATCTGAAATTAAGAGCCTTAGGATGATTATGACACTTGTTGATTGCTGTTAAAAACCCACCTGGTTCACTAATGTCCTTCAGGGAAAGAAGTTTGTTATCCTTACCTGGTCTGGCCTACACGAGACTCCAGACCCAGAGCAACATGGTTAACTCTTAACTGCCCCTCTGGGCAGTTACGGATGAGAAATAGATGCTGGTCTCACTATGAACGCCCACATCCTATGAAGGAAGGAAAAATCCAGCATAAATTTAACATATAAAACAAATAATACCTCAGATTACAACAGGATCTTGACCAGATGGGCCAAATGGGCTGAGAAGTGGCAGATGGAGTTTAATTCAGATAAATGCGAGGTGCTGCATTTTGGGAAAGCAAATCTTAGCAGGACTTATACACTTAATGGTAAGGTCCTAGGGAGTGTTGCTGAACAAAGAGACCTTGGAGTGCAGGTTCATAGCTCCTTGAAAGTGGAGTCACAGGTAGATAGGATAGTGAAGAAGGCATTTGGTATGCTTTCCTTTATTGGTCAGAGTATTGAGTACAGGAGTTGAGAGGTCATGTTGCGGCTGTACAGGACATTGGTTAGGCCACTGTTGGAATATTGCGGGCAATTCTGGTCTCCCTCCTATCGGAAAGATGTTGTGAAACTTGAAAGGGTTCAGAAAAGATTTACAAGGATGTTGCCAGGGTTGGAGGATTTGAGCTGTAGGGAGAGGCTGAACAGGCTGGGGCTGTTTTCCCTGGGGTGTCGGAGGCTGAGGGGTGACCTTATAGAGGTTTATAAAATCATGAGGGGCATGGATAGGATAAATAGACAAAGTCTTTTCCCTGGGGTGGGGGAGTCCAGAACTAGAGGGCATAGGTTTAGGGTGAGAGGGGAAAGATATAAAAGAGACCTAAGGAGCAATTTTTCACGCAGAGGGTGGTGTGTGTATGGAATGAGCTGCCAGAGGAAGTGGTGCAGGCTGGTACAATTGCAACATTTAAGAGGCATCTGGATGGGTATATGAATAGGAAGGGTTTGGAGGGATATGGGCCGGGTGCTGGCAGGTGGGACTAGATTGGGTTGGGATATCTGGTCGACATGGACAGGTTGGACCGAAGGGTCTGTTTCTGTGCTGTACATCTCTGAGTCTATAACTGTATGACTCTATCTGCTTCTCCTTCAAACGCAAAGGCCAAACATTGCCTATTATTTGCCTGATGGGAAGTCACTGCTTACCTGATAATGTGCAGCGATTAAGTTAATGCAACCAGTGGGTTAAGTGAATGAGGTGAATGTGACTGACTCACTCACAGGCTGCATTTTAATTTGAATATAATTACTTCAGAGATCTAAGCCACCATTTCCCTCCCAAGTTGAGAGCTGGCAACACAAGACATTGGTACGAGTGTGTGTAGGATGGGTCACTGGGTGTGAAGTGCCAAGATGGGGTGAGGTGAAATTTTCTGTGAGCCCGTTTGAACAGCCTCCGTAACGGATCACCAGTTTTCTCCAGAAACGAGGAGCAGGATAAAATGCATATTAACGGAAAATTCAATCCTTTTCAAAATTTCCTGCAAATGGTACTTCCAATTTCGGAGGGGAACCTATTTAAACATCAGAAGAGCTGCAAATATTTAAGCTGAATGTTTGCATCCTTTACTTGACCATCGAGCAGCTTAGGGCTTTGAAGCAGAAGGAGGACATTTTGAGCCCACACCACCATTATATAAGGTTGTGGCTGAACTCATTGTGTCACAGCTCCATTTCCCTGTGTGTCTCCAAAATCCTCACCTCCAATGTCCACCTAAAATCTCTCTAACTCAGCCTTCAATATATGCAGTGACCCAGCCTCTCCTGTTTTCTGGGGAAGGGAATTCCACAGGCTAACAACCCTCTGAGAGAAGGCTTGTCTACAGGAATAGTGCCAGAAGACTGGGGGATAGCAAATGTTGTCCCCTTGTTCAAGGAGGGGAGTAGAGACAACCCTGGCATATATAGACCAGTGAGCCTTACTTCAGTTATTGGAAAACATTATAAGAGAGAGGATTTATCATGATTTGGAGATGCCGGTGTTGGACTGGGGTGTACAAAGTTAAAAATCACACAACACCAGGTTATAGTCCAAAAGGTTTAATTGGAAGCACTAGCTTTCGGAGCGACGCTCCTTCATCAGGTGGTTGTGGAGGACACAATTGTAAGATACAGAATTTATAGCAAAAGGTTGCAGTGTGATGTAACTGAAATTATACATTGAAAAATACCTTGATTGTCTGTTAAGTCTTTCATCTGTTTGAATACCATGATAGTTTCACTTCTTTCATTTGTAAATCACAAAACATTTTTTGAAAAGTTGCATTCTCAGGTTAGCTGTAACAATTGGTGTCAGCCCAGATACTATGCTGAAGGTGTTAGCCCCCTGTGTTCCCTATCTGTGCCACAATGTTTAGACTGATTCTAATCTAAAAAATGAGTTAACAGAATCTTACATGGATTCATGTAGTTTTTGAGCAAAGTACAATGTAACTCTGCAAGTACAAATTCACCCCACAATCATCTATTTATAATCATCTTGAGGAATAAGTTGATTAGGGATCATCAACACGGTTTTGTGAAGTCTCGGGCGTGCCTCAGAAAGTTAGTAAATTTGCAGATGACACTAAAGTCAGTGGGTCTGTGGATCGTGGTGAAGGATGTTGTGGGTTGCAGAGGCACGTGGATAAGCTGCAGAGCTGGGCTGAGAGGTGGCATGTAGAGTTTAATGCGGAAAGGTGTGAGGTGATTCACTCTGGAAGGAGCAATGGGAATAGGATACTGGGTTAATAGTAAGGTTCTTGGTAGTGTGGATGAGCAGAGAGATCTCAGTGTCTATGTACACAGATCCCTGAAAGTTGCCACCCAGGTTGATAGGGCTGTTAAGAAGGCATATGGTGTGTTAGCTTTTATTGGTAGAGGGATTGGGTTTCGGAGCCACGAGGTGACGTTGCAGCTGTACAAAACTCTGGTGTGGCCGCACTTGGAGTATTGTGTACAGTTCTGGTCACCGTATTGTAGGAAGGATGTGGAAACTTTGGAAAGGGTTCAGAGGAGATTTACTCAGATGTTGCCTGGAATGGAGGGAAGGGCTTATGAGGAAAGGCTGAGGGACTTGAGGCTGATTTTGTTAGAGAAGAAGATTGAGAGATGACTTAATAGAGACATATAAGATAATCAGAGGATTAGATAGGGGGGACAGTAAGAGCCTTTTTCCTCAGATGGTGATGACTAGCATGAGGGGACATAGCTTTAAATTGAGGGGTGATAGATACAGGACAGATGTCAGAGGTAGTTTCTTTACTCAGAGAGTAGTCGGAACGTGGAATGTGCTGCCTGTAACAGCAGTAGTCTCACCAACTTTAAGGGCATTTAAAAGGTCATTGGATAAACATATGGATGAAAATGGAATGGTGTAGGATGTTCATGTTGGTTTCACAGGTCAGCGCAACATCGCAGGCCGAAGGGCCTGTCCTGCACTGTAATGTTCTGTGTTCTAGAAGTATTTTCCCTTGTCTTAAAAGGGAGACCTCTCAGTTTTAAACTGTGTTCTCTCGTTCTAGTCTGCCCCACAAGGGGAGACATTCAGCATCCACCATGCCACATTCCCTCAGGGTCTTGCATGTTTCAACATGATCATCCCTCAATCTTCTTGACTCCAATGTATACATGCCCGACTTGTTCAACCCTTCCTCATGAGAAAACCTCTTCATCCCAGGAGTGAGTTGATGAACCTTCTCTGAACTGCTTCGAACAAAATAGAGCACAGAAACAGGCTTTTCGGCCCATCTCGTCCATGCCGACCAGGTTCCCTGAACTGAACTTGTCCCATTTGACTGTGTTTGGCCCATATCTCTCTAGACCTTTCCTTTCCATGTGTACCTGTCCAAATGTCTTTTAAATATTGTAATTGTACCCACCTCTGCCACTTCCTCTGATAGCTTAATACCCTTTTTTCAAATAAGTAGACCAAGTTATGCACAGAAATTAATGCCCCTTACAGCTGCAGTAAAACATTTCTCTTTCTTTTTACATTCTGTTCCCTAGCAATATACAATGACCCAGTATTTCCTTTCCTAACCTGCGGACTAATCTGATATAATTCAAGTTCCAGGACACCCAGATCCCTCTGTACCTCCGAGTCCTCCAACTCTCCCCCTTGAAACAATATGCTGCTTTTTTATTCTTGATGCAAAATGGACAAGTTCAGTTTATACGCCAAGTGCCAATAGTTTTTCCCACTCACTGAACATATCCATGTGCTGTTGCAGAATCGCACAACTTGTTTTCCTGCCTATCTTGGTGATCTGCATATTTCCCGATAACACGTTTGGTCTTTTCAACCAATCACAGAATCATAGAGTCATCGAAATAGAGAGCACAGAAAAAGGCCGTTCAGCCTATTGCATCCACACTGATCCAAACTGCCACCTACCTATTCTCACCCCATTTCCCAAGGCACACAAGGCTATGCACCAAGTATACATCTAAATATGACTTCAATGTTCAGAGGGGTTTCTGCCTCTCCCACCCTTCACAGACAATGAGTGCCAGACTCCCAGCACCCTCTGGGTGAAAAAGCTTTACCTCACATTCCCTGTGAACCTTCTGCCCTTTACCTTCAATGTATGCCCCCTGTCATTGATTCCTCCATCAAGGCGAAGGGTTTCTTACTGTCCACCCTATCCTTGCCCCTCATCCTTGTATATATCTCAATTGTGTCCCCTCCTCAATCTCCTCTGCTCTAAGGAAAACAACCCTGGTCTGTCCAATCTCTCTTCATCATTGAAACCCTCCAGACCAGGCCACATCCTGGTAAATCTCCTATGCACCCTCTCCACTGCTATCACATCTTTCCTCTAATGTGGATTCCTGAATTGCACACAGTCAGCCAGGCTGGAAGTTAGACAGGCCGTTGCCCTCCCTGAGCTTCCAGTGGCAAATTTACAGCAAAGGTTACAGGAGGAGCTGTTTGCAAAATGCAGCAGCCAGCATGTTGGCAGCTCAGGTGCAGTGCAGCTCTGAGCCGTTTATTATATCCTCACACATTTCCTCAGCACCAGAAGAGGCCTTTCAGCTAGGTCGGGGCTAATCTGTATCTGAACTCTACCACCAACTCACCTTGGTTCTGTTACCCTAAAGACCTTTACCTTATGAAAACTTACCAATATCAGTCTTGAAAGTTTCAATTCGACTCTCCCCAGTTTTTGAGGGAAAGTTGTTCCAGACTAGATCATTCGTAAATGGTTGTGATTGCCTTTGAGGTTCCATAAGGCCGGGTTTAATAAACTGACAGTTGATCCTTAGAAAAGTAGATGTGATCTATATGGACTTCAGTAAGGCGTTCGACAATCATGGGAGACTGGTTATAAAGGTTAGATCACATGGAATACAGGGAGAACTAGCCATTTGGATACAGAACTGGCTCAAAGGTAGAAGACAGAGGGTGGTGGTGGTGGGTTGTTTTTCAGACTGGAGGCCTGTGACCAGTGGAGTGCCACAAGGATCGGTGCTGGGCCCTCTACTTTTTGTCATTTACATTAATGATTTGGATGCGAGCATAAGAGGTACAGTTAGTAAGTTTGCAGATGACACCCAAATTGGAGGTGTAGTGGACAGCGAAGAGGGTTACCTCAGATTACAACAGGATCTGGACCAGATGGGCCAATGGGCTGAGAAGGTGCAGATGGAGTTTAATTCAGACAAATGCGAGGTGCTGCATTTTGGGAAAGCAAACCTTAGCAGGACTTATACACTTAATGGTAAGGTCCTAGGGAGTGTTGCTGAACAAAGAGGGTTACCTCAGATTACAACAGGATCTGGACCAGATGGGCCAGTGGGCTGAGAAGTGCAAAATCGAGTTTAATTTGGATAAATGCGAGGTGCTGCATTTTGGGAAAGCAAACCTTAGCAGGACTTATACACTTAATGGTAAGGTCCTAGGGAGTGTTGCTGAACAAAGAGACCTTGGATGCAGGTTCATAGCTCCTTGAAAGTGGAGTCACAGGTAGATAGGATAGTGAAGAAGGCGTTTGGTATGCTTTCCTTTATTGGTCAGAGTATTGAGTACAGGAGTTGGGAGGTCATGTTGCGGCTGTACAGGACATTGGTTAGGCCACTGTTGGAATATTGCGGGCAATTCTGGTCTCCTTCCTATCGGAAAGATGTTGTGAAACTTGAAAGGGTTCAGAAAAAATTTACAAGGATGTTGCCAGGGTTGGAGGGTTTGAGCTACAGGGAGAGGCTGAACAGGCTGGGGCTGTTTTCCCTGGAGCGTCGGAGGCTGAGGGGTGACTTTATAGAGGTTTACAAAATTATGAGGGGCATGGATAGGGTAAATAGCCAAGGTCTTTTCCTGGGGTTGGAGAGTCCAGAACTAGAGGGCATAGGTTTAGGGTGAGAGGGGAAAGATATAAAAGAGACCCAAGCGGCAACGTTTTCACACAGAGGGTGGTACGTGTATGGAATGAGCTGCCAGAGAAAGTGGAGGAGGCTGGTACAATTGCAACATTTAAGAGGCATTTGGATGGGTATATGAATAGGAAGGGTTTGGAGGGATATGGGCTGGGTGCTGGCAGGTGGGACTAGATTGGGTTGGGATACCTGGTTGGCACGGACGGGTTAGACTGAAAGGTCTATTTCCGTGCTGTACATCTTTGACTCTAAGTGCCTGATTCTATATCGAGAGGACTGTAGTACGGGATGCAGAAGTTAAATGCAGTTGTACAAAACCCTGGTTAGACCCCACTTGGAGTACTGACAGCAGATCTGGGCACCACACCTTCGGGAAGGACATATTGACCTTGGAGAGAGTACATTGCAGGTTTACCCTGGACTTCAGTGGATACATTATGAGGAGAGATTACACAAATTAGGTTTGTTTTCTCTGTAACTTAGAAGGTTCAGAGGTGATCTGATTGAAATCCTTCAACATTATCAGGAAAACTCCAGGTACATAAACTATTTCCATTAGTTGAGTATTCTAGAACTAGGGGCATAGTTGAAAAATTAAGGCCAACCTATTCAGGAGAGATGTTAGGACGCACTTTTACTTACAAAGGGTGGTAGAAGTTTGGAACACTCTTTCACAAACAGCAGTGGATGCTGGATTAATTGTTAAAAATTTAAATCTGAGATTGATAAATTTTTTGATATTTGATTGCTTTATTGTCATGTGTACCTGAGTACAGTGAAAAGCTTTGTTTACGAGCAGTCCAGGCAGATCATAGTAAGCAAGGACAGACCTATCATAGGGTGACAAAAATACTGAAACAGAGAAATACAGGTTGTGTCACACAGGGCGTGCGCTAGGCAAGGTCAACACTGGCAAGATCAGCATTATTTGAAGTTAGAGAGTCCGTTTAGCAGTTAAGCAAAGTTACTAAGGGATATGGGCCAAAGGCAGGTCTATGGAGTGAGGCCATAGATCAGCCATGATCTCATTGAGTCAGGAAGTCACAGGTTCAACTCACACTTCAAAAACAAAACTGAGTACAAGATCTAGGCTGGGAATTCCAGTGCGATGCTGAGGGAGTGCTGCACAGGCAGGGAAGCTGATTTTCGGATCAGAAGGCAAAGTAGGAGACCTGGCTGTCCTCCCAGCTGCAGGGGAAAGCTCTGATGTTGCGATGGGGAAAAAGAGCAGGTGACTGGCCAATATTTCACCTGCAAGCAAGATCACCCTGAGACCATTCCCTCCAGGCATTCATTCTTGTGTGTGGGAGCTTGCTGTGTGGCAAATTGGCCACTTCCTTCCCTACATTCCAACAGTGAGGATACCAAGAGTTCTTCATCGGCTGTGGCGCACAGTGGAACATGAAAAATATCCAGCGAACTTGAGAAATCTTTTGCGATGGTAGATCTTTGAGGATCACTTAATTCTTCGCAGGTAAAACCTATTTTGAGGAACCCCATAACCCAATATAGAGAGATGTCCCAACGGATATCTTCATGAATTAATTCACCATTCAATGGGCATTTAACAGCCGCCTTTTGGAAGGTTACAATTGACTTCCTGTGAAAGGTACCACCTGCGAATTCGTACCGTGTGAAGCAGATACCTGACTGTCTGAGAGTAAAGATGTACCATGTCACGCTATCATATTGTCAGTGGACTTTGTTTTCATCCCTTCATAGGCCAGCATTTATTGCCCCGTCCCTAGCTCCCCCTTGCAAAGGTGGTGGTGAACCGCTGCAGTCTGTGTGCTGGAGATAGACCCACAATGCCCTGAGGGAGAGAATTTCCAGGGGTTTGACTCCCTGATTTCTTTCCAAGTCAGGATGGTGAGGGGCTTGGCATGGAACTTGTAGGTGTTGGTGTTCCCATGTATCTGCTGCCCTCGTCCTTCTAGTAGTGGTCATGGGCCCCTGGGTATTCTAAATGTTGGACACCGGTGTGAACCACAGCATCCACATCTGCAGGAAGTGTCCGTAGCTGCAGGAAGTTCTGCTCTAAGCTGATGAGCTGGGGTCTGAGCTTCCGACCCTGCGACACATGAGAGAGGGGAAAGCTATCTGGACACTTTGTCCCCGGAGATAGTCACACTATCTCGGCTAGCTCCTTCTGAATTGGTCCGTGCTCAGGTCCAGGATTAGATTAGATTCCCTACAGTGTGGAAACAGGCCCTTCAGCCCAACAAGCCCACACCAACCCTCTGAAGAGTAACCCACCCAGACCTATTTCCCTCTGACTAATGCACCTAACACTATGGGACAATTTAGCATGGCCAATTCACCTGACCTGCACATCCCTGGGCACTATGGGTAATTTCGCATGGCCGATTCACCTAACCTGCCATCTTTGGACTGTGGGAGGAAACCGGAGCACCCTGAGGAAACCCACGCAGGCACGGGGAGAATGTGCAAACTCCACACAGAAGTTGGAATCGAACCTGGGTCCCTGACGCTGTGAAGCAGCAGTGCTAACCACTGTGCCACCGTGCTGCCAGGAGGGTGTGACTGCAAGTGGGGCGTGTATGAAGGATGTGGGCGATAGCAATGGAGGGCTCTCAACCTCAGCCTGTGCAACTGTTCCGTTGGTGGGGAAGAGTCGAAAGGATCCTGGTTTTATTGGGAGGCAGGACAGTTAGGAGGATAGGTATTGTTCTCTGCAGCTGGTGGTGACAGTCCTGAAAGCTGTGTTGCCTGCCCAGTGCCAGTGTTAAGGACATCATCTTGAGGCTGGAAACAAGTTGATTCCTTTGGGGAGGTTCCTGCTGTGAATTTACTGTGGAGTGCTGGGGGTGAGGTGGTGCTATAAAGGGAGTTCTCAGGCTGGGACAGCCCTGAAGACTGCCCCAGTACCTGGAGGCTCCAGACTGATGAGGCAGCATGGCAAGGGCTCAGCAGGAGTCTAGTATTAAAAAGTAGCAGTGGTTGGGCCCACTGGTCTGTCTCCTGATATCTTCCCGCTTCATTCTCAGCACCCACGCTGTTTGTGTACCTAGCGTGAAGCCCATTTTCAACAGCGAAGTCCCTTTAACGGCATCAGCAACTGCACACTTCTCAATGAGAACTGAGAGGAAGCGAGTGAGAGGCTCTGAAAGACTAGGAGTCTGTCGGAATTGTGAGAAATTGCGGGTTGGGACGGGGGTGGGGGCTGAAGGTGGAGGTGGTGGGGATTGCTTCCTGACAGCTGAAGAAGGCGCCAGTGGAAGTTGAATACCAGATGCAGCAGAGCAGGAGTAGGGCAGAGCAGCCTGTTTAAGGCCATCAATACAAATCCCTGACAAGCCTTCGAACTTTGACCCGAACTGAATCTGTGCTGAAGAGATGAACGTTTTATGGGTAGGTTTTTTTTGTTGTTTTTAAAAAAGAATGTCCTAATTGGCTCAGCTGTGAGGAGTTGTCGAGAACTTAAACTTCCAGCCAATGTCAGTGACACAAAGCTGACCTGAGGCCTAACTGAAATAGGCTTTGGGTCTTGATTTAAAGTGACAGGCACCTAACTGTTCGTTCTTGTTTGGCATATAGCCGTCCATTTTCTAACTGCCCCACTGTGGTGATTGGAACAAGGTCAGCCAGATGGGCATCATAGAATCTGAGTTCCCTGATTGGACCAGATTAACAGCCCCAATCAGGGAGCCCTGGCTGACAGATATAAACAGGAGTGTCAGGGATGCTGCCACTCTGAGAGCTGGCTCTAAAGTCAAGAGTTGTTCACGCGTAAATAAAAGATGACTTCAAGATGGTATAATGGCCTCTGTGAAGTTATTTCACCCACCATTGGTCAACCCTCACCCGTGCCCCCACACACATTCAAAAGCAAGCAGACAGTCTGGCTGGAGTCATTTGACTCAATGGGGATGTGATGGCAGATGGGCAGAGAAGGGAGGGATGAGGAGGTGGCATAAAAATTGGATGCCGTGGCAGTGGTACATTGCCTGCCACTCACCCATCCCCACCCAGCTTGCCAGCTGTGGGACACACTTTTGCCATTTCTGCCAATGCACAAGAGACCAGAGTTCGAGGAAAGTAGGCTTGTTTGACTGGAGGAGATCACAGATATAGGGAAGTGTGATGCCATGGAGGGGTTTAAACACAAAGATGAGAATCTTAACTCTCGGTATTCCAGATTGGATACTATTGTAAAGACCACATCTTTTTATTTTTCAGTAGTTTTGTTTGTGGACTAAAATGGAAAAAGAACTGTTTTGAAAAAAACCCAAGGATTGTTGAAGGATGTCTGAACATTTGAAAAGCAGTCGAGGTGGGTATAGTGGACAGTGAAGAAAGTTATCTAAGACTACAAAGAGATCTTGATCAATTGGGTCAATATGGAGTGGCAGATAGAGTTTAACTTGAAACTATCCCTGGCATCTGTCTTATATCTATCACCCCTTAATTTAAAGCTATGCCCCCTTGTGCTGGCCATCACCACCCTCTGATTATCTTATATGTCTCAATTTAAGTCACCTCTCAACCTCCTTCTCCCTAACAAAAACAGCCTCCAGTCCCTCAGCCTTTCATCATAAGACCTTCCCTCCATACCAGGCAACATCCTGATAAATCTCCTCTGAAACCTCTCCAATGCTTCCACCTTCTTCCTATAATACGGTGACCAGAACTGTACGCAATATTACAAGTGTGGCGACACCAGAGTTTTGTACAGTTGCAGTATGACTTCATGGCCCTGAAACTCAATCCCTCTACCAATAAAAGCTAACACACCGTATGCCTTCTTAACAAACCTGGGTGGCAACTTTCAGGGATCTATGTACACAGACACCGAGATCTCTCTGCTCATCCACACAACCAAGAATCTTACCATTAGCCCGGTATTCTTTATTCCTGTTGTTCCTTCCAAAGTGAATCACCTCACACTTTTCCACATTAAACTCCATTTGCCAACAAGTCAGCCCAGCTCTGCAGCTTATCTATGTCCCTCTGTAACCTGCAACATCCTTCAGCACTATCCACAACTCCACTAGCCTTCGTGTCATTCACAAATTTACTAACCCATCCTTCCACGCCCTCATCCAGGTCATTTATCAAAATGAGAAACAGCAGTGGCCTTAAAACAGATCCTTGCGGTACCCCACTAGTAACTGAACTCCAGGATGAGCATTTCCCAGCAACCACCACCTTCTGTCTTCCTTCTAGTTGGCTAATTTCTGATCCAAACCACTAAATCACCCTCAATCCCATGCCTCCGTATTTTATGCAATAGCCTACCATGGGGAACTTGATCAAACACCTTACTGAAATCCATGTACCCCACATCAACCACTTTACCCTCATCCACCTGTTTGGTCAGCATCTCAAAGAGCTCAATAAGGTTTGTGAGGCACAACCTACCCTTCACAAAACCATGTTGACCATCCCTTATTAAATTATTCCTCTCCTAGATGATTATAGAGGTTTATAAAATCAT
Source organism: Chiloscyllium plagiosum (assembly GCF_037043375.1). NCBI lineage: Eukaryota > Metazoa > Chordata > Chondrichthyes > Orectolobiformes > Hemiscylliidae > Chiloscyllium > Chiloscyllium plagiosum. The sequence goes on along the minus strand of NW_028270191.1, from coordinate 12,672,863 downwards.
GAGGGGCATAGATAAGGTGAATAGCAAGGGGCTTTTTCCAAAGGTGGGGATTTCAAGACTTGGGGCATATTTTTAAGGTGAGAGGGGAATGATTTAAAAAAGACATGAGGGGCCACTTTTTTCCACCGAGTGGTTCGTGTGTGGAATGAACTTCCAGACATCGTGGTGGATGCAGGTACAGTTAGAACATTTAAAAGACTTTTGGCTTAGTACATGAGTAAGAAATGTTTGGAGGGATAAGGGCCAAGTCTGGGCAGGTGGGACAAGTTTAGTTTGGGATTATGTTTGGCATGGACTGGTTCGACTGAAGGGACTATTTTCATGCTGTGTGCCCCTTTGACCCTCATGCTAAATGCGGTTTATCCAGCTGCTTGCTCAAGCAGTGGGGAAGCCTAATTCCAGACCATTCGGAGCCAGTAGAGGCAGGTTTGGCCAGCAGCAAGTTGCTGATTGGTCTCTGTGCTAGTGACCAGCTATCGATGCCAATGGGCAACCACATGCCAACCAACAACGATGTGATTGGCTCCCAGGTCCCTGGGGTGGGGGGTGTCCAGAACTAGAGGGCATCGGTTTAGGGTGAGAGGGGAAAGATATAAAAGAGACCTAAGGGGCAACTTTTTCACCCAGAGGGTGGTGTGTGTGTGGAATGAGCTGGCAGAGAAAGTGGTGGAGGCTGGTACATTTAAAAGGCATTTGGATGGGTATATGAATAGGAAGGGTTTGGAGGGATATGGGCTGGGTGCTGGCAGGTGGGACTAGATTGGGTTGGGTTATCTGGTCGGCATGGACGGGTTGGACCGAAGGGTCTGTTTCCATGCTGTACATCTCTATGACTCTAGGTCACTTGGTGGGTGTGAACGTTGGGTCAGAGGCCATCGGCCATCTGAAACAGGAGGATCTGGTTTTCACTCTGTGTCAGAAGGAGCATCTCGAGCTTGATGAGGGCCGGATTTCTTCCCCCTCATCAATCGCTGTAGGCCTTCACTTTCCACGACTAACCTTTCAGAGTGAGAACAAGTCACCCTCCAGAAAACAAGGGAAAGCCCTTGGAGAAGGATGTTTGAGACCATCGGAAACCCTGTGGGACTGGGAGCAGCGAATGGTATTCCCAGTCTGTCCGCCAATCCATAGCAGCCGTGTCTTTGTGTGAGAGCCAAGGGGGAGCGGTTTATAAGGAGGTGAGAGCTTTAACGAGTCAAGTTCATAGTTTTCACCTGTAACAGGAATCAGTTTGCTGATGATGAATGGTAATGTTTCATGAAACACAGAAACCCAATGCACATGTCAACCTGCGTCGAAAGAGAACGAAACTGGGGGTTTTTGGTGTACGTTGACATTTTGAGACAGCCCTGGGAATAGTCAGTCTTGTCTTCAGCACTGTACTGCTCCAGTGAGGGATGTCAATGGGCACAGGAATCAGAGGGATGATCACAGAGTTGCTGCTCAGTCAGAGAGTTTGAGATGAAGCCACCTTTGGGGGAAAGTAGTGAAACAGTTTCTTTGCCACGATTTTAATTTCTTGATGTTGGGTGGATGCTGTAAGCAGCACCATGGGGGATCTGTCAGGGAGGTACTGAAGATGATTCATCTCCTTTGCATTGAGAACATCGATTAGTGTTCGCACATCAAGCTGCCTGTCTGTCTGCCATGAGCATTTCCTTCCATCAGACTCGTGCTCCCCTCTTACAGAGCGCACTGCAAGAGCCTCAGAAAGACAGGAGTTGCTGAGAACTCGACACAATCAGTCAACTGTGTTCAAAATACTGCATGGCCAACGGGAGCACAAGAAATCAGACCGTTCCGGGGGGAGTGGGGAGGGGTTTGCCTGCTGTATGGCGGCGCAGCCAATGTCTGCTGTGCTGGGAAGGTGTTCAGAAGGTGACAGAGACACAGGGAGGGGCTTGAGGTTACATGGGTAAGGGCTGGAGGGGTTACAGAGATAGGGAGGGGGTTCAGGGGCTGGAGGGGTTACAGAGATAGGGAGGGGGTGTAGGGGCTAGAGGGGGTTACAGAGATAGGGAGGGGTGTAGGGACTGGAGGGGGGTTACAGAGATAGGGAGGGGGTGTAGGGGCTGGAGGGGGGTTACAGAGATAGGGAGGGGGTGTAGGGGCTGGAGGGGGGTTACAGAGATAGGGAGGGGGTGTAGGGGCTGGAGGGGGTTACAGAGATAGGGAGGGGGTGTAGGGGCTGGAGGGGTTACAGAGATAGGGAGGGGGTGTAGGGGCTGGAGGGGGTTACAGAGATAGGGAGGGGGTGTAGGGGCTGGAGGGGTTACAGAGATAGGGAGGAGCTGTAGGCGCTGGAGGGGGTTACAGAGATAGGGAGGGGGTTATAGGGGCTGGAGGGGGTTACAGAGATAGGGAGGGGGTGTAGGGGCTGGAGGGGGTTACAGAGATAGGGAGGGGGTGTAGGGGCTGGAGGGGTTACAGAGATAGGGAGGGGGTGTAGGGACTGGAGGGGGGTTACAGAGATAGGGAGGGGCTGGAGGGGTTACAGAGATAGGGAGGGGCTGGAGGGAGTTGCAGAGATAGGGAGGGTCTGGAGGGGGTTACAGAGATAGGGAGGGGCTGTAGGGGCTGGAGGGGGTGACAAGGATAGGGAGGGGGTGTAGGGGCTGGAGGGGGTGACAAGGATAGGGAGGGGGTGTAGGGGCTGGAGGGGGTTACAGAGATAGGGAGAGGGTGTAGGGGCTGGAGGGGGTTACAGGGCAAAAGGAGGGGGTGTAGGGGCTGGAGGGGGTGACAAGGATAGGGAGGGGGTGTAGGGGCTGGAGGGGGTGACAGAGATAGGGAGGGGCTGGAGGGAGTTGCAGAGATAGGGAGGGTCTGGAGGGGGTTACAGAGATAGGGAGGGGCTGTAGGGGCTGGAGGGGGTGACAAGGATAGGGAGGGGGTGTAGGGGCTGGAGGGGGTTACAGGGCAAAAGGAGGGGGTGTAGGGGCTGGAGGGGTGACAAGGATAGGGAGGGGGTGTAGGGGCTGGAGGGGGTGACAGATATGGAGGGGGTGTAGGGGCTGGAGGGGGTGACAGAGATAGGGAGGGGGTGAAGGGGCTGGAGGAGGTGACAGATATGGAGGCGGTGTAGGGGCTGGAGGGGGTGACAGAGATATGGAGGGGGTGAAGGGGCTGGAGGGGGTTACAGAGATAGGGAGGGGGTGTAGGGGCTGGAGGGGGTTACAGAGATAGGGAGGGGGTGTAGGGGCTGGAGGGGGTTACAGAGATAGGGAGGGGGTATAGGGGCTGGAGGGGGTGAGAGAGATTGGGAGGGGGTGTAAGGGCTGGAGGTGGTGACAGAGATAGGGAGGGGGTGTAGGGGCTGGAGGGGGTGAGAGAGATTGGGAAGGGGTGTAAGGGCTGGAGGTGGTGACAGAGATAGGGAGGGGGTGTAGGGGCTGGAGCGGGTTACAGAGATAGGGAGGGGGTGAAGGGGCTGGAGGCGGTGACAGGGATAGGGAGGGGGTGTAGGGGCTGGAGGGGGTGACAGAGATAGGGAGGGGGTGTAGGGACTGGAGGGGGTTACAGAGATAGGGAGGGGGTGAAGGGGCTGGAGGGGGTGACAGATATGGAGGGGGTGTAGGGGCTGGAGGGGGTTACAGGGATAGGGAGGGGGTTTAGGGGCTGGAGCGGGTTACAGAGATAGGGAGGGGGTGTAGGGGCTGGAGGGGGTTACAGAGATAGGGAGGGGGTGTAGGGGCTGGAGGGGGTTACAGAGATCGGGAGGTGGTGTAGGGGCTGGAGGGGGTTACAGACATAGGGAGGGGGTGTAGGGGCTGGAGGGGTTACAGAGATAGGGAGGGGGTGTAGGGGCTGGAGGGGGTTACAGAGATAGGGAGAGGGTGTAGGGGCTGGAGGGGGTTACAGAGATAGGGAGGGGGTGTAGGGGCTGGAGGGGTTACAGAGATAGGGAGGGGGTGTAGGGGCTGGAGGGGGTTACAGAGATAGGGAGAGGGTGTAGGGGCTGGAGGGGGTTACAGAGATAGGGAGGGGGTGTAGGGGCTGGAGGGGTTACAGAGATAGGGAGGGGGTGTAGGGGCTGGAGGGGGTTACAGAGATAGGGAGAGGGTGTAGGGGCTGGAGGGGGTGACAGGGTTAGAGAGGGGGTGTAGGGGCTAGAGGGGGTGACAGAGATAGGGAGGGGCTGGAGGGGGTTACAGAGATAGGGAGGGGGTGTAGGGGCTGGAGGGGGTTACAGAGATAGGGAGGGGGTGTAGGGGCTGGAGGGGGTTACAGAGATAGGGAGGGGGTGTAGGGGCTAGAGGGGGTTACAGAGATAGGGAGGGGGTGTAGGGGCTGGAGGAGGTTACAGAGATAGGGAGGGGTGTAGGGGCTGGAGGGGGTTACAGAGAAAGGGAGGGGGTGTAGGGGCTGGAGGGGGTTACAGAGATAGGGAGGGGGTGTAGGGGCTGGAGGAGGTTACAGAGATAGGGAGGGGGTGTAGGGGCTGGAGGGGGTTACAGAGATAGGGAGGGGGTGTAGGGGCTGGAGGGGGTTACAGAGATAGGGAGGGGTGTAGGGGCTGGAGGGGGTTACAGAGATAGGGAGGGGGTGTAGGGGCTGGAGGAGGTTACAGAGATAGGGAGGGGGTGTAGGGGCTGGAGGGGGTTACAGAGATAGGGAGGGGGTGTAGTGGCTGGAGGAGGTTACAGAGATAGGGAGGGGGTGTCGGGACTGGAGGGGGTTACAGAGATAGGGAGGGGGTGTAGGGACTGGAGGAGGTTACAGAGATAGGGAGGGGTGTAGGGGCTGGAGGGGGTTACAGAGATAGGGAGGGGGTGTAGGGGCTGGAGGGGGTTACAGAGATAGGGAGGGGGTGTAGGGGCTGGAGGGGATTACAGAGATAGGGAGGGGGTGTAGGGGCTGGAGGGGGTTACAGAGATAGGGAGGGGGTGTAGGGGCTGGAGGGGATTACAGAGATAGGGAGGGGGTGTAGGGGCTGGAGGGGGTTACAGAGATAGGGAGGGGGTGTAGGGGCTGGAGGGGATTACAGTTGAGAGTTTGCCTGTTTGGGAGCCAGGAGCAGTGGTGGTGAGCAGGCGAACGAGATTGGCTGTTTGGGCTCATATGAGTTGCTGTTCAGTCAGGAGGAGGAGGTTCCCTGGCCTGGGCAATGTTCCAGCCTGGGTGTGACTGCAGCATGTCCACTGGCGTACAGCGGCTCTCAGGCAGGAGCTGGGCCACGTTCCTGCTGCGGTTTTCCTGTTGGAGATGCTGTGGCTCCCAGTGTTCTGACGGATTACAGGAAGAAGCCGCTGGCTTAGATCACCTCTCCCCCTCACGCACACCCTTCGCAATTTCACCTGGCCTAAGGCTGACTTTTGACCTTAACAGCGTCTTCCCACAGCATCGTCGTTCCCCTTGATGTCACTGGCTGCAAACCTATTGACATGAATGCTGAACGCACTCAATGACCAAGCATCTGCAACCTTCTGGGACTGAGAATCCCAAAGGTTCAGTTCTGTCTGAGTGAAGGAATGCCCTCCTCTCGGCCCTTTACCCTGAGTCTGTATACCCTTGTTGTCAAATGCTCGCGGTCAAGGGAGAGACATGCTTCCCACCTCTGTGCTGTTGAGCCGTGTAGCAATGTCATTAACGTCTTAAGTTAATGTAAGTCCTCTCTATATTTTTCACTCCCTCCCTCACAGGGATTGAGTGTCTGGGGCAACCCAACGTCCCCTGACCACCTCCCCTAGACTGGGAGTTATCACGAGAGATTCTCTTTGCTCAGCCAATGAGAGAGATCAGTGTAGTCATTAGCTAATGTTTTGAGAAGTTATGACACAAGGTGCGAGGGGGTGGGGTCTTGAATCCAGGTGTCCTGGCTCAGAGATAGGGACACTACCGCTGAGGCATGAGAGCCTTTACACAGGCCTTATTGCTGGCCAGTTTCCTGTTCAGGTTTCACTAAAGGCCACAGGGAAGGTGGGATCACCATCACAGGCATACAATGTCACCAAGAAGGCAAACAATTTAAGGTGTGGATGTAACCAGGGCCCAGCTTCCTTGTTGGAGTGCCAACTCATCATTGTCCCTCAGCCAAAATCGTTTAGAAACCCTGCAAATAAGGACAGAATCGGGCCAGTTGGTCCTCTTCCACCATTCCACACGATCCTGGCTGATCATCCAACCCAGTCCCCTGGTCCTGCTTTCTCCCCTGTGGGGTTTTTTAAAAAGAAACCAGATAAACTAGTCATCAGTAGATTGCTTCTGGCATTTGGCTGTGCACAAATTGTTTGCCATGCTGCCTACAGGACAGTGGTGAAGTACATGTGGTTAATAGGTTGCAAAATGCCTTGAAATGGCCCAAGACAGTGAAAGGTGCTATGCAAATGCAAGTATGTCCTCTTTATTCCTTTTGGTGCTGCTCTCGTATTCTCAAAGCTGCTGAATCTTCCTGTTCTGGCTCAATCTGATCTGCAAGGTAAACTTGCAGGTTGAGTCAGTAGTTGGGAATGTAAATGCAATGATGGCACTTATTTTGAGTGGACTTGAATATAAAAGCAGGGATGTATTTCTGAAGCTCTATAAGGCTCTGGTCAGACCACATTTGGAGTATTGAGTGCAGTTTTGGGCCCCATATCTCCGGAAGGATGTAGTGGCCCTGGAGCAGAGGAGGTTCACTAGAATGGTCCCAGGAATGAAAAGCTTAACATATGAGGAACGTTTGAGGACTCTGGGTTTATATTCGATGGAGTTTAGAAGGATGAGGGGAGAATCCAATTGAAACATACTGAGTGGCCTGGACAGAGTGGATATTGGGGAGATGTTTCCATTGGGAGGAGAGACTAGGATCCAAGGGCACAGCCTTAGAGTAAAGGGAAGGCCTTTTAGAATGGAGATAAGGAGAAACATCTTCAGCCAGAGAGTGGGGAATCTATGGAATTCATTGCCACAGGAGGCTGTGGAGGCCAGGTCATTGAGTATATTTAAGACTGAGATAGATAGGTTCTTGAGTATCAAGGGGATCAAGGGTTACGGGGAGAAAGCGGGAGAATGGGATTGAGAAACTTATTGGCCATGATTGAGTCTGCTCCGCCATTCAATGGGCTGAATGGCCTAATTTGTGCTCCTCGGTCTTCTAGTCTTATCTGGCAGCTTTCTATGAGGCTGTTGAGCTTTTCAGCAATTTACTGTCCCCCATTCAAACTCCCTCTGCCAGCAGTGCCATCTCTTGCGAGCTGGTCTTTAGTGGTTGTGTGTGTGTGTGATCTCACCTTGCCTCTGCGCTTCCTGGACAGCCAGCTGTGCCGCAGTGTGGGTGCCCACCTTTCGCACAGCCAAGAGGCACCAACCGTTGTTGTTGAACCTGCGTGAAGCAGCAGAGATGCACGCTCACCCCAACAGTGTCCAGTAAACTCCAAAACTCGTGACATTGGGAAGGAGAGCAACAAAATGAGCAGAGTTTATCCATTGGCTGGCTTCCATCTGGAAGAGGAGGAAGTGCTGCATGTCTTAAAATGCATATAAGTGGATAAATCCCCAGGAGCTGATCAGGTGTACTCTAGAACTCTGTGGGAAGCTAGAGAAGTGATTGCTGGGCCTCTTACTGAGATATTTGTATAATTGATAGTTACAGGTGAGGTGTCGGAAGACTGGAGGCTGGCTAATGTGGTGCCACTGTTTAAGAAGGGCGGTAAGGACAAGCCAGGGAACTATAGACCAGTGAGCCTGACGTCAGTGGTGGGCAAGTTGTTGGAGGGAATCCTGAGGGACAGGGTGTACATGTATTTGGAAAGGCAAGGACTGATTCGGGATAGTTAACATGGCTTTGTGCGTGGGAAATCATGTCTCACAAACTTGATTGAGTTTTTTGTAGAAGTAACAAAGAGGATTGATGAGGGCAGAGCAGTAGATGTGATCTATATGGACTTCAGTAAGGCGTTTGACAAGGTTCCCCATGGGAGACTGGTTATAAAGGTTAGATCTCATGGAATACAGGGAGAACTAGCCATTTGGATACAGAACTGGCTCAAAGGCAGAAGACAGAGGGTGGTGGTGGTGGGTTGTTTTTCAGACTGGAGGCCTGTGACCAGTGGAGTGCCACAAGGATCGGTGCTGGGCCCTCTACTTTTTGTCATTTACGTAAATGATTTGGATATGAGCATAAGAGGTACAGTTAGTAAGTTTGCAGATGATACCCAAATTGGAGGTGTAGTGGACAGCGAAGAGGGTTACCTCAGATTACAACAGGATCTGGACCAGATGGGCCAATGGGCTGAGAAGTGGAAAATTGAGTTTAATTTGGATAAATGCGAGGTGCTGCATTTTGGGAAAGCAAATCTTAGCAGGACTTATACACTTAATGGTAAGGTCCTAGGGAGTGTTGCTGAACAAAGAGACCTTGGAGTGCAGGTTCATAGTTCCTTGAAAGTGGAGTCACAGGTAGATAGGATGGTGAAGAAGGCGTTTGGTATGCTTTCCTTTATTGGTCAGAGTATTGAGTACAGGAGTTGGGAGGTCATGTTGCGGCTGTACAGGACATTGGTTAGGCCACTGTTGGAATATTGCGTGCAATTCTGGTCTCCTTCCTATCGGAAAGATGTTGTGAAACTTGAAAGGGTTCAGAAAAGATTTACAAGGATGTTGCCAGGGTTGGAGGATTTGAGCTACAGGGAGAGGCTGAACAGGCTGGGGCTGTTTTCCCTGGAGCGTGGAGGCTGAGGGGTGACCTTATAGAGGTTTATAAAATCATGAGGGGCATGGATAGGATAAATAGGCAAAGTCTTTTCCCTGGGGCTGGGGAGCCCAGAACTAGAGGGCATAGGTTTAGGGTGAGAGGGGAAAGATATAAAAGAGACCTAAGGGGCAACGTTTTCACACCGAGGGTGGTACGTGTATGGAATGAGCTGCCAGAGGGTGTGGTGGAGGCTGGTACAATTGCAACATTTAGAGGGATACGGGCTGGGTGCTGGCAGGTGGGACTAGATTGGGTTGGGATATCTGGTCGGCATGGACGGGATGGACCGAAGGGTCTGTTTCCATGCTGTACATCTCTATGACTATGACGCCAGGTCATTTGGTGGGTGTCACAGCCTTGCGATACCCAATCGTATTTACCACAAAGCTCCTCAATTGAAAAGTCCAAGCTCAACAGTGACATCTTAACGAGGCCAGCTCATGGGAGCTGGCCAACCTTGTGCCAGGGCTGGGCAGCAGATGGCAAATGCTGTGGACTTTGGGAAAGGGGCACTGATCTCCAAGTCTTTCTGCTTCTCGAACCATCACCAAAGTTCATGATCTCATCAAAGCAAAGCACCCGTCGGATGGAAGCAGCCGAACAGAAACCACTGATCAGGTTCCTAGAGTTTGGAACGAGGCACAAGAGGAGGCCATTCTGCCCTTTGAGCCTGCTCCCCCATTCAATATGTTTGTGGCTGACCTCTCTTTAACCTCTACATTCCTGCATATTCCTCAATAACCTTTCATCCTCTTGGTAGTCAGTAATCCATCTGCCTCTGCCTTAAGAATATTGAACGATTCTACATCCACTGTCTGTTGAGAAAGACAGTTGAGAGTCTTTGGAATTCCCTCCTCTGTTTTAAATGGAGTTCCCTCTTTTTTTGTTTTAACTATGATCCCTATTTTGAGATTCTCCCGCAAGAGGAAACATCTTTCAAAATCCACTCGGTCGAGTCCCCTCAGAATAGCATGCGTGTGAGCGCTGGTGTGTTTGAACATCAAAGTCCAAGAACCATTCACCAGTTGCAGGAACAGGGGTACCTTCCCTAGAGTGTCAGGAGCCACCATACCAGCCAGTCAAAAGGAAACCAGACTGTAAGATTTCAGTCAGCCTGCAAAGATAAGAATCTCAAAACTGATTGATCAACCGTCCCATCGGTCTCCTCTCGATCATCAGGAAAGTGATGGAAGGTGTCACCAACAGTGCTATCAAGCAGCACCTGCTCAGCAATACCCTGCTCAGTGACGCCCAGTTTGGGTCCCACCAGGGTCACTCAGCTCCTGACCTCATTACAGCCTGGGGTCAAACATGGACAAAAGAGCTGAACTCCAGAGGGGAGGGGAGAGGGACAGCCCTTGACATCAAGGCTGCATTCGGCCAAGTGTGGCATCAAGGAGCCCTGGCAAACCTGGAACCATTGGGTATCAGGGAGCAAACTCTCCGCTGGTTGGAGTCGTACCTGGCACATAGGAAGATGGTTGTGGTTGTTGGAGATCAGTCATCTCAGCCCCAGGACATCTCTGTAGGTGCTGGGCCCATTGCTGTTTGTTATCTATATCAATGATTTGGATGAGAGCGTACAAGGCATGATTGGTAAGTTTGCAGATGACACTAAAATAGGCAGTATCGTGGACAGTGAGGAAGGTGCTCAGAAACTGCAGTAGGACCTTGGTTAGCTGGGGAAGTGGGCCAAGAAATGGCAAATTGAGTTTAATCCGGATAAGTGTGAGGTCTTGCATTTTTGTAAAGTCAAGGGAGGAGTTTCATGGTGAATGATAGGGCCTTAAGGAGTGTAGTGGAACAGAGGGAACTTGTAGTTCAGGTGCACGGTTCTCTGAAAGTGGAGTCACAGGTCGACAGGGCAGGGAAGAAGGCTTTTGGCACACTGGCCTCCAGTCAGGGTATTGGGTACAGAAGTTGGGAAGTTATGTTGCAGTTATACAGGATTTTGGTGAGGCTGCACTTAGAGTCATAGAGATGGATTTGTGAGTATTGTGTTCAGTTTTGGTCACCTTGCTATAGGAAGGATGTTATTAAACTGGAAAGTGTGCAGAAGAAATGTACAAGGATGTTGCCAGGACTCAATGGTCTGAGTTATAGGGAGAGGTTGGACAAGCCAGAACTTTTTATCTTTAGAGCGTAGGAGACTGAGGGGGGACCTTGTAGAGGTGTATAAGATCATGAGAGGCATGGATAGGATGAATGCACTCAGTCTTTTTCCCAGGGCATCAGTTTAAGGTCAGAGGGGAAAGAATAAAAGGGAGCCTGGGGAGTAGCCTTTTTACACAGAGGGTGGTACATGTGTGGAATGAGCTGCCAGCAGAAGTGGTTGAGGTGGGTAAGTTAACTGCATTTAAAAAAGGTCATGTCCTCAGGGTAGTGTCCCAGGCCCAACCAGCTTTAGCTACTTCAACAATGACCTTCCCTCCATAAGGTCAGGAGTGGGGATGTTAGCTGATGATTGCACAGTGTTCAGCACCATTTGTGACTCCTCAGATAAGGACAAGAGCAGCAGATACATGGGAACACCACCCCCTGCAAGTTCCCCTCCAAGCCCCTCACCATCCTGACTTGGAAATATATCGCTGTTCCTTCACTGTTGCTGGGTCAAAACCCTGGAATGCCCTCCCTCAGGGCATTGCGGATCTGCTTATGCCCCTAAAAGCATTATGTTGAAAACCTTGCACCAAAAAAAGTGCCAATGAATCATGTTTTTAAAAAAACTAGATTACGGAGCTCCATTAGTTAGCAAAAGGGACTTAGACCTCGGAACTGAGACACATTGGAGAATTCACATTGCATATGCCAATTCACCAAACAGGTTTTGAGAAAAACTTTCACAAGTGATGATTTCTCACATGACATTGGGGGACTGACACACCAGGCTGACTGAAGTGACGGAAGATCATGAACTGGGTGGCTATGGGACAGGTTTGTTGAGTTTGAGGTGGAGTTGTTTGAATGGCAGTACCTCCCCGAGGCTGCTCCTCAGAGTATTGCAGGACTTCGTGTCCCTGATTACTCGCCATGTGAGCACTATGTCCGGAACAGCTTTCGCCAGTAATGTCCAGCCCCTGCGAACGGCGGCCATCTCAGGAGAACGGAGCCAGCCATTTTGGACTTTAAGATGTAGAGAAACGTCTTCACTTTGAGTGGGAGCTGTGAATCTTTGAAGTTTCGAGGCTTGCGGATGGTCCGTTGTTGAGGATATTTAAGGAGGAGGCACTTTAGGAATCTAAGAGATATGAGGAGATTGGGGGAAAGCTGCACTCGTCGTTTTGTCCTGAGGGGTTGTATTCCTCTGGTTTAGTATTTGGTTGTGACAAGTGCAGCAAGTACAAGGGAACACCATCACTTCCACATTCCCAGAGCAACCTGGCTTTGACGTCTCATGCCATTTTTCTCACCTTCAAGTTCTAAAGCAGTCATGGGACTGAATGCCACGAAGAGCTAATCTGGCTGAAATCTCAGCACATTATGATGAGAGGGTGGCTCTCTTAACAGATTTTCCATTCAGCGAATGATGTTTGGAGCCCAGGCTCTTTGCAGACTGTTTGTCCGGATGCAAAAGATCCCATGGGACAAAGTGGGGGGGGGGGGGGGGGTGGTCTCACGAGGAGGGCTGGGTTTGTCGTTATTGCCACCACTAGGTGGCACAGTCAGCATGCCCGTGCACCGACTCAGCTCTGCAGTGCCACACTGCCGCCAGGAACGGAGGTGGCGCTGCAGGACAGAGTCCTGAGGGCCAGGTCGGAAAATCAGGTGGATGGCCTCACCTCACTCGATGTACGCTAACCAGCAACCTTGTGAGTCTGCCCTCGCACTGCAGCGGAGAGGGAGCCACTTTGTTATGGTCAGTCACTGCGAGGGGCAGGAAGGCCAGGTTCCATCAAAGTCTGATGCCAAGTGGAGACGGGTGCTTTGCAAGCTCATCCTGTCACTGTGTCCGGGTGAGAGACAGAGGAGCAACGATTGAGCTCAGCCTGTCTCCATGTACATGGTAAAGGATACGAGGTGATCTCCTGGGAAAATTTAACATCCTGAGGATTTGACAGAGTGAATACTTCCTCTTGTAGGAGAGACGGGCTGTCCGGGGAAACTGTCTAAAAACACCAGTTCCACCACACAACACACCAGATGGCCTCCTTTTTTTAAAGACCACAATTTCCCCTCCCACGTGGTTGATGATGCCCTGTGCATCTCATCCTCATCCCACCCTCCGCCCTCGAATGCAACAAAGACAGAACCCCCCTGTACCTCACCTTCCACCCCACCAACCTCCGTATACATCACATCATCCTCTGCCATTTCTGCCACCTACAAACGGACCCTACCATCAGGGATATATTTCCCTTCCTATCCCTATCTGTTTTCCCTCTGTGACTACCTCATCAGATCCTCACCCTCCAACAACCCACCCTCCCCTCCCGGCACCTTCCTCCACTATCGCAGGAAGTGCAAAACCTGCACCCACACCTCCCCCACTCACCTCCGTCCAAGGCCCCAGAGGAGCCTTCCACATCCATCAGAGTTTAACCTGCACTTCCACACATGTCATTTACTGTATCCGCTGCTCCCGATGCGGTCTCCTCTACATTGGGGAGACTGGGCGCCTCCTAGCAGAGCGCTTTAGGGAACATCTCCGGGACACCCGCACCAATCAACCACACCGCCCCGTGGCCCAACATTTCAACTCCCCCTCCCACTCTGCCGAGGACATGGAGGTCCTGGGCCTCCTTCACCGCCGCTCCCTCACCACCCGAAGCCTGGAGGAAGAACGCCTCATCTTCACCTCGGGACCCTCCAGCCCCAGGGCATCAATATGGACTTCACCAGTTTCCTCATTTCCCCTTCCTTCACCTTATCCCAGTTCCAAACTTCCAGCTGAGCACTGTCCTCATGACCTGTCCCACCTGTCAATCTTCCTTCCTATCTATCCGTTTCACTCTCCTCTCCGACCTACCACCCTTACCCCCACAACCATCCATCTATAGCACTCCTGGCTACCTTCCTGCCAGCCCCACCCCCCCCTCCCCTCCCATTTATCTGTCCATTCCTGAGGCTCCCAGCCTCATTCCTGATTAAGGGCTGGAACGTTGATTTTCCTGCTCCTTGGATGCTGCCTGACCTGCTGTGCTTTTCCAGCACCACTCTAATCTTGATTCTGATCTCCAGCATCTGCAGTGCCCACTTTCACCTATACTATATAAAAATACAGGTCTCCCTTTTAAGATGGAGATGAGGAGAAATATTTTCGCTCAGAGGGTGATTAGTCTGTGGAATTCTCTTCCCCAAGGAGCTGTGGAAACTGAGTCACTGAATATATGAAACGCGGAGCGAGACAGGTTCTCGATTGACGACAGATTTGAATGTGAGGAAGAGCAGGCAGGGAAGTGGAGGCAAGGTCACAGCCTATTCCATCGTGGTGCAGGCTCTCGGATCCAAATCCCCCGCTGCTGTTCCATGGACCAAATAGCAATAATATTCACCCCAGGATCAGAGCCAATTATATCATTCCATCAACTGCAAAACCAACTTCCTCTTTGAAATCAATGCGAATTTCAAACAGGCAGAGGGTTTGAGCAAGATATTGAGCTGTGTAATAAAGGAGAGCGAACGACCAGTGGTTTAGTGTGTGTAATACACCAGCAGGTCCCAGCTCTTTATCAGTGTACATGAAAGCCAGGAGCCATCAATGGGGAATGGGGCAGGGAGTGGGGGACGGATCAGCCTGTTGAGGAGGGAAATGTGTCAAGGCATTGACTGTGCAGTGGTCTAGAGATATAGATTAGTGCAGTCGACCAAGGATTCTAGATACTTAATGGGGTATGGAATAAAAAGGCAGGCTCCAGCTCCATATTAGGGCATGCAATAGCCGACCAGGTTCTCGGGTTATATCAGCGTGTGGAACAGCCAGGCAGGTTCTAGAGTTATATCAGCGTGTGGAACAGCCAGGCAGGTTCTAGAGTTATATCAGCGTGTGGAACAGCCAGGCAGGTTCTCGGGTTATATCAGCGTGTGGAACAGCCAGGCAGGTTCTAGGGTTATATCAGCGTGTGGAACAGCCAGGCAGGTTCTCGGGTTATATCAGCGTGTGGAACAGCCAGGCAGGTTCTAGAGTTATATCAGCGTGTGGAACAGCCAGGCAGGTTCTAGGGTTATATCAGCGTGTGGAACAGCCAGGCAGGTTCTAGAGTTATATCAGCGTGTGGAACAGCCAGGCAGGTTCTCGGGTTATATCAGCGTGTGGAACAGCCAGGCAGGTTATAGAGTTATATCAGCGTGTGGAACAGCCAGGCAGGTTCTAGGGTTATATCAGCGTGTGGAACAGCCAGGCAGGTTCTCGGGTTATATCAGCGTGTGGAACAGCCAGGCAGGTTCTAGAGTTATATCAGCGTGTGGAACAGCCAGGCAGGTTCTAGGGTTATATCAGCGTGTGGAACAGCCAGGCAGGTTCTCGGGTTATATCAGCGTGTGGAACAGCCAGGCAGGTTCTAGAGTTATATCAGCGTGTGGAACAGCCAGGCAGGTTCTCGGGTTATATCAGCGTGTGGAACAGCCAGGCAGGTTCTAGAGTTATATCAGCGTGTGGAACAGCCAGGCAGGTTCTAGGGTTATATCAGCGTGTGGAACAGCCAGGCAGGTTCTCGGGTTATATCAGCGTGTGGAACAGCCAGGCAGGTTCTAGAGTTATATCAGCGTGTGGAACAGCCAGGCAGGTTCTAGGGTTATATCAGCGTGTGGAACAGCCAGGCAGGTTCTCGGGTTATATCAGCGTGTGGAACAGCCAGGCAGGTTCTAGAGTTATATCAGCGTGTGGAACAGCCAGGCAGGTTCTAGGGTTATATCAGCGTGTGGAACAGCCAGGCAGGTTCTAGGGTTATATCAGCGTGTGGAACAGCCAGGCAGGTTCTAGGGTTATATCAGCGTGTGGAACAGCCAGGCAGGTTCTCGGGTTATATCAGCGTGTGGAACAGCCAGGCAGGTTCTAGGGTTATATCAGCGTGTGGAACAACCAGGCAGGTTCTAGAGTTATAGCAGCGTGTGGAACAGCCAGACAGGTTCTAGGGTTATATCAGCATGTGGAACAGCCAGGCAGGTTCTAGGGTTATATCAGCGTGTGGAACAGCCAGGCAGGTTCTAGGGTTATATCAGCGTGTGGAACAGCCAGGCAGGTTCTCGGGTTATATCAGCGTGTGGAACAGCCAGGCAGGTTCTAGGGTTATATCAGCGTGTGGAACAGCCAGGCAGGTTCTAGAGTTATAGCAGCGTGTGGAACAGCCAGGCAGGTTCTAGGGTTATATCAGCGTGTGGAACAGCCAGGCAGGTTCTAGGGTTATATCAGCGTGTGGAACAGCCAGGCAGGTTCTAGGGTTATATCAGCGTGTGGAACAGCCAGGCAGGTTCTCGGGTTATATCAGCGTGTGGAACAGCCAGGCAGGTTCTAGGGTTATATCAGCGTGTGGAACAGCCAGGCAGGTTCTAGAGTTATAGCAGCGTGTGGAACAGCCAGGCAGGTTCTAGGGTTATATCAGCGTGTGGAACAGCCAGGCAGGTTCTAGAGTTATAGCAGCGTGTGGAACAGCCAGACAGGTTCTAGGGTTATATCAGCATGTGGAACAGCCAGGCAGGTTCTAGGGTTATATCAGCGTGTGGAACAGCCAGGCAGGTTCTCGGGTTATATCAGCGTGTGGAACAGCCAGGCAGGTTCTCGGGTTATATCAGCGTGTGGAACAGCCAGGCAGGTTCTAGGGTTATATCAGCGTGTGGAACAGCCAGGCAGGTTCGAGGGTTATATCAGCGTGTGGAACAGCCAGGCAGGTTCTAGGGTTATAGCAGCGTGTGGAACAGCCAGACAGGTTCTAGAGTTATATCAGCGTGTGGAACAGCCAGGCAGGTTCTAGAGTTATATCAGCGTGTGGAACAGCCAGGCAGGTTCTAGAGTTATATCAGCGTGTGGAACAGCCAGGCAGGTTCTCGGGTTATATCAGCGTGTGGAACAGCCAGGCAGGTTCGAGGGTTATATCAGCGTGTGGAACAGCCAGGCAGGTTCTAGAGTTATATCAGCGTGTGGAACAGCCAGGCAGGTTCTAGAGTTATATCAGCGTGTGGAACAGCCAGGCAGGTTCTAGGGTTATATCAGCGTGTGGAACAGCCAGGCAGGTTCTCGGGTTATATCAGCGTGTGGAACAGCCAGGCAGGTTCGAGGGTTATATCAGCGTGTGGAACAGCCAGGCAGGTTCTAGAGTTATATCAGCGTGTGGAACAGCCAGGCAGGTTCTAGGGTTATATCAGCGTGTGGAACAGCCAGGCAGGTTCTCGGGTTATATCAGCGTGTGGAACAGCCAGGCAGGTTCGAGGGTTATATCAGCGTGTGGAACAGCCAGGCAGGTTCTCGGGTTATATCAGCGTGTGGAACAGCCAGGCAGGTTCTCGGGTTATATCAGCGTGTGGAACAGCCAGACAGGTTCTCGGGTTATATCAGCGTGTGGAACAGCCAGGCAGGTTCGAGGGTTATATCAGCGTGTGGAACAGCCAGGCAGGTTCTAGAGTTATATCAGCGTGTGGAACAGCCAGGCAGGTTCTAGGGTTATATCAGCGTGTGGAACAGCCAGGCAGGTTCTAGAGTTATATCAGCGTGTGGAACAGCCAGGCAGGTTCTCGGGTTATATCAGCGTGTGGAACAGCCAGGCAGGTTCTAGGGTTATATCAGCGTGTGGAACAGCCAGGCAGGTTCTAGGGTTATATCAGCGTGTGGAACAGCCAGGCAGGTTCTAGGGTTATATCAGCGTGTGGAACAGCCAGGCAGGTTCTAGGGTTATATCAGCCTGAGCCATAGCTGGGTGAGCTCTCGATTTATATCAGTGAGTACAATAGCCCGTTGGGATCTAGATTTATATCAGTGTGTGGAATAACTAGGCAGGTTCTTGATTTATATCAGTGTGTGGACTAACTAGGCGGGTTCTAGATTTGTATCAGCCTGTGCAACAGCCAGGCGGGTTCTAGATTTGTATCAGCCTGTGCAACAGCCAGGCGGGTTCTAGATTTGTATCAGCCTGTGCAACAGCCAGGCGGGTTCTAGATTTGTATCAGCCTGTGCAACAGCCAGGCGGGTTCTAGATTTGTATCAGCCTGTGCAACAGCCAGGCGGGCTCCATCTTGCTAGCAGTGTGTTGTCATGTCTTACTGGGGTAGCGTGCTGCAAATCGAGTCCCACTATTCCCAGACCCATCTCAAAGGTAAAAATTTTGTAAGTACCAACTTCCCAATTTTGCTGATATTCAGAGACTGGTTGATAGAAAGCATGGACAAGGATGAATATTTATTACACATGATTAGACTCCAACTGCAAGTAAATAGCTGTTGCCATATAACACTCCCAATTCAAACTCTCCTCCCCATTATGAACTCTCGCATGCACAGACACAGAAACAGGGTGAAACATGATGGACGGAGAGAAAACTGTAAAATCAGTTCATCAGGCTGTGTTTACAACATCCTTTGCATTGGTTCTTGCTGATCCAGAGGTTTCCTCTTTGCTTTCCTTTTGCAAATGTTTCCACCAGTGTGCAAGTAGCCCAGGGTGGCTGGTTCACTTACGGGAGGTCTCTGACATATCACTTAAAAACTCCCCCTTCTGGCAGTTGCTGTAAGCTAAGATAAATGTGTTTTCTTCAGGTTTGAAGTGGGCTTTGACTGCGGAGAACAGGGAGATCCTGAGCTGGAGGAGATCTGGTTTCTCTCTGTGTGGTTCCAAGCAGTTCAGTTACCCGACAACCAATCCCACAGTTGTTGGCAAGCAATAGGCCTTTGTTAGCAGTAACTGGTCACGAGTCCAAAGCTGCATGGGTACTCAACCAGTCAGCTGCAGTTTGTCTGGAACCTGCTGGTTCAAACAGCTGGATAAAATGAGACACAAAAGCAGAAGTTGCTGGCAAAGCTCAGCAGGTCTGGCAGCGTCGGTGAAGAGAGATCAGAGAAACGTTACCTTGGATTCCTCGTCACAGATGCTGCCAGACCTGTTCAGCTTTTTCCTGTTTCTGACTTACAGCATCTGCAGTTCTTTTGGTGGATAAAATGATGCTCGCCACAGGTTGCTTGGCTTTTCTAAAACATGGAGGAGTTTCTGGTTTAAAAGAACAATTCTTTTGCGTTTCAGTCCACAATCGTAAAGAACCACAAAAACGACACGTCTTTACAACTGTGCCTGTGGTGTGTGCTCTCCTTCCCTCTGTACATGTTCATCACATTGTTTTTCTGCTTCTGTATTTAGCTGTGTGAATGACCGCTCCTGTTTTCCCCTCTCTTCCATGGTGCTGGAGGCTGCTGGGGGATGTAAGGGCAGGTTCAGGACGTACACCAAGCAGAGTATTTTTACTCCTTGCCTCTTTTCCTTCTCTCTCAATTCCATCTTGCTCTCCCTCTCCTTTTCTTTATTTGAGTGAGAACTGCATCTCCCGCCACTGTTGTTCCTCTGTTTCATTCTCAATTCTTCAATCTGTTATCTCCCCACCGTCTCTTCGGAATTGAGGGTGGTGGAAGCAGAGGCAATTCCTGATTTAAAAAGGAAATTGGATGGGCATTTGAGACAAATAGTTGTGTGGGGCTCCAGGGAAAGGGACTGACTGCATTGCCCTGCAGACTCGGTGGGCTGAATTACGGACTAGCCACATACGCACACTGGCTACAAGAGCAGGTCAGAGGCTGGGAATCCTGCAGCGAGTAACCCCCCCCCCCACCCTTGACTCCCCAAAGCCTGCCCCACCATTGACAAGGCACAAGTCAGGAGGGTGATGGAATACTCCCCACTTGCCCCTGGATGGGGGCAGCTCCAACAACACTCAAGAAGCTCAATACCATCCAGGACAAAGCAGCCGCTTGGTTGGCCCCATATCCACAAACACCCACTCCCTCCCCCCACCGACGCTCAGTAGCAGCAGTGTGTACCACCTACAAGATCCCCTGCAGGAATTCACCAAAGATCCTCAGGCAGCACCTTCCAAACCCACGGCCACTTCCATCTAGAAGGACAAGGGCAGCAGGTACATGGGAACACCACCCCCTGCAAGTTCCCCTCTGAGCCCCTCACCATCCTGACTTGGAAATATATCGCCGTTTCTTCAGTGTCACTGGGGACAGAATCCTGGAATTCCCTCCCTCAGGGCATTGTGGGTCAACCCACAGCACATGGACTGCAGCGGTTCAAGATGGCAGCTCACCCCCACCTTCTCAAGGGGGGCAACTAGGGACGGGGCAATAAAGCCATGAGTAAATTTTTAAAACTCTGTGCCATTCTGTGTAGGCCGATGCCTGCTTTTGTCACTGTCTGCTCGAGCCTGTCTCTTTTTTTTTTCCCGTTGATTTCTGTCTTAACTTTGCCTCTACCTTTTCATTTCTTTCTCTCCTTGTGACTGTCTCTTCCTCTTGCTATCCTGCATCTGTTTTGTGTCTCTTTCTGCCTTTCTCTCAGCGTGGTTGTGGGGAAGGAAGAGGCCAGTTAACACAGTGCACTCCTGCCCCAGTGCTACCTCAGTGCTGTTCCTTACGGGGTTGTGGTTGATCAGGAGGCTCCAGGTTCAATCACGGTACTGTTCCAAGAGTCCTGGTCACACTCAGCGTCACAGTGTCCTCGGGATCTGACCTGGCGGCGAGGGACAAACAGGCAGGAGACAATTGGGCAAACTCACCCTGCTTGCTGGGTGGGTTTACTTTTGCTCTCTGAGTCGGCAGTGAGTGGACCTGCCTGTTGGCTCAGTGTCAGCCAGCACACGGTTTTGTTCCCCAGGATCTGGAAGGATGTTATTGAGCCAGCTGCCTGTGTGGAACTTCCACATTCCGTGTTTGTTACTGTCTGAATAGGAGGAGGATATTCAGCCCCTGACTGTTCATTGTGGCTTCTGGATCAGTGGTGCTGGAAGAGCACAGCAGTTCAGGCAGCATCCGAGGAGCAGAGAAATCGACGTTTCGGGCAAAAGCCCTTCATCAGGAATAAAGGCAGAGAGCCTGAAGGGTGGAGAGATAAGCTCAAGGAGGGTGGGGGTGGGGAGAAAGTAGCATAAAGTACAATAGGTGAGTGGGGGAGGGGATGAAGGTGATAGGTCAGGGGGGAGAGGGTGGAGTGGATAGGTGGAAAAGGAGCTAGGCAGGTAGGACAAGTCCGGACAGGTCAAGGGGACAGTGCGGGCTGGAAGTTTGTAACTAGGGTGAGGTGGGGGAAGGGGAAATGAGGAAGCTGTTGAAGTCCACATTGATGCCCTGGGGTTGAAGTGTTCCGAGGCGGAAGATGAGGCGTTCTTCCTCCAGGCGTCTGGTGGTGAGGGAGCGGCGGTGGAGGAGGCCCAGGACCTCCATGTCCTCAGCAGAGTGGGACGGGGAGTTGAAATGTTGGGCCACGGGGCGGTGTGGTTGATTGGTGCGGGTGTCCCAGAGATGTTCCCTAAAGCGCTCTGCTCGGAGGCGCCCAGTCTCCCCAATGTAGAGGAGACCGCATCGGGAACAACGGATACAATAAATGATATTAGTGGATGTGCAGGTAAAACTTTGATGGATGTGGAAGGCTCCTTTAGGGCCTTGGATAGAGGTGAGGGAGGAGGTGTGGGCGCAGGTTTTACAGTTCCTGCGGTGGCAGGGGAAGGTGCCAGGATGGGAGGGTGGGTTGTTGGGGGGCGTGGACCTGACCAGGTAGTCATGGAGGGAACAGTCTTTGTGGAAGGCGGAAAGGGGTGGGGAGGGAAATATATCCCTGGTGGTGGGGTCTTTTTGGAGGTGGCGGAAATGTCGGCAGATGATTTGGTTTATGCGAAGGTTGGTAGGGTGGAAGGTGAGCACCAGGGGCGTTCTGTCCTTGTTACGGTTGGAGGGGTGGGGTCTGAGGGCGGAGGTGTGGGATGTGGGCGAGATGCGTTGGAGGGCATCTTTAACCACATGGGAAGGGAAATTGCGGTCTCTAAAGAAGGAGGCCATCTGGTGTGTTCTGTGGTGGAACTGGTCCTCCTGGGAGCAGATATGGCGGAGGCGGAGGAATTGGGAATATGGGATGGCATTTTTGCAGGAGGTAGGGTGGGAAGAGGTGTAATCCAGGTAGCTGTGGGAGTCGGTGGGTTTGTAAAAAATGTCAGTGTCAAGTCAGTCATCATTAATGGAGAGGGAGGGGTCCAGGAAGGGGAGGGAGGTGTCAGAGATGGTCCAGGTAAATTTAAGGTCAGGGTGGAATGTGTTGGTGAAGTTGATGAATTGCTCAACCTCCTCGCGGGAGCACGAGGTGGCGCCAATGCAGTCATCAATGTAGCGGAGGAAGAGGTGGGGAGTGGTGCTGGTGTAATTACGGAAGATGGACTGCTCTACGTAGCCAACAAAGAGACAGGCATAGCTGGGGCCCATACGTGTGCCCATGGCTCCCCCTTTGGTCTGGAGGAAGTGGGAGGATTCAAAGGAGAAATTGTTAAGGGTGAGGACCAGTTCGGCCAAACGAATGAGAGTGTCGGTGGAAGGGTACTGTTGGGGATGTTGGGAGAGGAAAAAATGGAGGGCTTGGAGGCCCTGGTCATGGCGGATGGAGGTGGAGAGGGATTGGATATCCATGGTGAAGATGAGGCGTTGGGGGCCAGGGAAACGGAAGTCTTGGAGGAGGTGGAGGGCGTGGGTGGTGCCTCGAATGTATGTGGGGAGTTCCTGGACTAGGGGGAATAGGACAGTGTCGAGGTAGGTAGAGATGAGTTCAGTGAGGCAGGAGCATGCTGAGACAATGGGTCGGCCAGGGTGGTCAGGCTTGTGGATCTTGGGAAGGAGGTAGAACCGGGCAGTGAGGGGTTCCCGGACTATGAGGTTGGAAGCTTTGGGTGGGAGATCTCCTGAGGTGATGAGTTTCTGTATGGTCTGGGAGATGATGGTTTGGTGATGGGGGGTGAGGTCATGGTTGAGGGGGCGTAGGAAGAAGTGTCCTCGAATTGGCGTTTGGCTTCAGCGATGTAGAGGTCAGTTCATTGTGGCTGCATGCTGTTCAATCCCTTCCCTGAATGGTTTGTCTTCATGTCTGTGGAACACATTGCTGCCGGTAGGCTGCCCACACACACACACTCGCATCTACACAAATGTGTGTATGTATGTATGTATATAATATATATATCACACACATACAGAATCCCTACAGTGTGGGAACAGGCCATTCGGCCCAACAAGTCCACACCGACCCTCTGAAGAGTATCCCACCCAGACCCATTCCCCTACCTTATTACTCTACATTTACCCCTGACAAATGCACCTAACCTGCTCATCCCTGAACACTATGGGCAATATAGCGTGGCCAATCCACCTGACCTGCATATCTTTGGACTGTGGGAGGAAACCAGAGCACCCGGAGGAAACCCACGCAGACACGGGGACAATGTGCAAACTCCACACAGACAGTCGCCCGAGCCTCGAATCGAACCCAGGTCCCTGGCGCTGTGAGGCAGCAGTGCTAACCACTGAGCCACTGTGTCACATGCACGCATGCGCGCACACATACACAAAGTACACACATGCACACACATGTACACACACAAGTGCACATGTACAAGTATACACACGCATATACACACGCGTATAAACATACAAATGTGTACATGTGTACACATGCTTACACGCACACGTACACATGCGTGCATACACACATGCACACACAAGTAAACAAGCGCACGTACATACATACACGTACACACACACTCGCACGCCAACTAGCTGTTGAGAATTCTTGACGCGGAAGTCAGAGCAAGTATGTGGCAACTTCAGCTTGCTGCTCACTCCAATTGGTTGCTACACTGGACATCAGCTACACACCATCCATGGACATTAGTATCCAAGATGTGCCAGCCTGTAAGAACCCTCATTCCCGTCACTGTAATGCTACAGCGAGGGACTACACCGGGCTGGATCTCCATCACTGGACAAAAGTGAGGACTGCAGATGCTGGAGATCAGAGTCGAGAGTGTGGTGCTGGAAAAGCATAGCAGATCAGGCAGCATCCGAGGGGCAGGGAAATCGATGTTTCGGGCAAAAGCCCTTCATCAGAAACGTCTATTTTCCTGCTCCTCGGATGCTGCCTGACCTGTGCTTTTCCAGCACCACTCTACTCTTGACTCTGGATCTCCATCACTCCCTATCATCACCCTCACTCTCTCTGGGCCGCCCCGGATCCTCACTGTGTTATGGTTCTGTTCGCCGCGCTGGGAATTTGTGTTGCAGGCGTTTCGTCCCCTGTCTAGGTGACATCCTCAGTGCTTGGGAGCATCCTGTGAAGCGCTTCTGTGATCTTTCCTCCGGCATTTGTAGTGGTTTGAATCTGCCGCTTCCGGTTGTCAGTTCCAGCTGTCCATTGCAGTAGTCGGTATATTGGGTCCAGGTCGATGTGCTTATTGATTGAATCTGTGGATGAGTGCCATGCCTCTAGGAATTCCCTGGCTGTTCTCTATTTGGCTTCCCAGCTCGGCGAACAGAACCACAACAACGAGCACCCGAGCTACAAATCTTCTCACAAACTTTGAACACCTCACTGTGTCCCTGCCTCGCCTTTCTGCGTCCTTTGTCCCCTCAGCCAGAGATCCCTGCTGTTCCTGCCTCGTTGGTTAACACATAGCAAAAGCCAGCAAGCTTGTCATGGTTGTCAGCAGTTCTCAGTCAGGTTGAGGGAGATGGTTTTCAGTTAGGGTGTCCCAGTAAGCCAAGGACAGGCTCTGATCCCAACCCGAAAGCTTGGACATGGTCAGTTAGTCACAGTTAGGATGGCGGGGGGGGGGGGGGGAGGTGGAAGAGAGTCAAGGTGCTGAGCAGGAATACAGACAGCTCAAAGGAGAGATGAAAACGCATATTCGAGAAACAAAGATAAAAGAACCAAAAAATACTAAAGTCGGTGGAGTAGTGGACAGTTTGGAAGAATGTTACAGGTTGCAGAGGAACGTGGATAAACTGCAGAATTGGGCTGAGAGGTGGCAAATGGAGTTCAATGCAGCTAAATGTGAGGTGATGCACTTTGGGAAGAATAACAGGAAGGCAGAGTACTGGGTCAATGGAAAAATTCTTGGTAGTGTGGATGTGCAGAGGGATCTCGGTGTCCATGTACATAGATCCCTGAAAGTTGCCACCCAGGTGGATAGTGCTGTTAAGAAGGCATACGGTGTGTTAGGTTTCATTGGTAGAGGGATTGAGTTCCAAAATCGCAATATCATGCTGCAGCTAGATAAAACGCTGGTGCGGCCACACTTGGAATATTGTGTACAGTTCTGATCGCTCCATTACAGGAAGGATGGGGAAGCATTGGAAAAGGTGCAGAGGAGATTTACCAGGATGTTGCCTGGTCTGGAGGGAAGGTCTTATGAGGAAAGGCTGAGAGACTTGGGTCTGTTCTCATTGGAAAGAAGAAGGCTAAGAGGGGATTTGATAGAGACATACAAGGTGATCAGAGGATTAGATAGGGTAGACAGTGAAAGGCTTTTTCCGAGGATGATGATGTCAGTGTGTACGAGGGGGCATAACTACAAATTGAGGGATGATAGATTTAAGACAGATGTCAGAGGCAGGTTCTTTACTCAGAGAGTGGTAAGGGCATGGAATGCCCTATCTGCCAATGTAGTCAACTCAGCCACATTAGGGAGATTTAAACAATCCTTAGATAAGCACATGGATGATGATGGGATAGTGTAGGGGGACGAGCTGAGAATAGTTCACAGGTCGGCGCAACATCGAGGGCCGAAGGGCCTGTTCTGCGCTGTATTGTTCTATGTTCTAACACCAAAGCAGTGATAAAAGTCTGGAAGCCAATATTATGTCTTCTATAAACAGTAAAAGGATAAATAGGGGCAATTAAAGACCGAAATAGGTTTTCCAGGACACTGCCTGGATGAGCGATGAGGAGAGGCATGAAAAACTCTGAGATGCATAGATAGGGTTGATGGTCAGAAACTTTTCCCCCCAGAGTTGAAATGTCTAAAACTAGGGGCATGCATTTAAGGTCGGGGAGGAGGGGAGTTCAAACGAGATATGAGGGGCAAGTTTTTTTGACACAGAGAGTGGTAGGATGCGCTGCCAGGGGTGATGGTGGAGGCAGATACAATAGGGGTGTTTGAGAGACTTATCGATATGCGAGGAATGGAGGGATATGGACCAAGGGCAGGCAGAAGGGATTAATTTAACTTGGTGTCATGTTCGGCACAACATTGTGGGCTGAAGGGTCTGTTCCTGTGCTGTACTGTTCAATGTTCTATGGAAAGTGGAAATACACCTGGAGAGAGGGGTCATGAGGTGGGTAATGAACACGCTGCTTCTGCCGTTCCCAAAGAGGGAGGTACTGCCCAGGTCATGGTGACAGAGAAGGGAAATGAGTCACTAGAAGAAGTGATCGGGCAGAAGTCTTGGTTAGACTGTTGGTACTTTACATTGACATGGCATTGGGACTGGAATAGGTACATCCAAGGATTTTGAAGAAATTGAGAGTGGAAATTAAAGGGTCACTGGCCCCAATCTCCGAGTCTTCCCTGGGCATGGGGGAGGTGTATGAAGACTGGAGAATTGCAAATCTCAAGGCCTAGTGCAAGAAAGGTTGGGAAGGATAAGCCCAGCAATTATAGACTAGTCCGTTTAACTTTGGTAATGGGGAAAACTTCTGGAAACAATAGCTTCCCTGTCCATAAACGTGACCCTGAGCTCCCAGTTCAGTACACTACTGTGTCTCAGGTCTGCTGCTGTACTTCAGCGAAATTTAGTGCAGTTCGAGAAACAAGATCTCATTTTCCACTTTGGAATCCTGCAGTCTCTCGGACTCAAAGTCGAGTTCAATCACTTTTGAGCCTGATTTCATCCTTCTGTGTTTTTTTTACCCACCCCGACCCACTCCGAAGAACTATCCCTCTGGACTATCATATGCTGAAAGATTGGAGCAACTGGGCTTGTATAAACTTGAGTTTAGAAGGATGAAAGGGGATCTGATTGAGATGTATAAGATTATTAAAGGATTGGGCATTCTGGAGGCAGGAAGCATATTTCTGCTGATGGGTGAGTCCAGAACCAGAGGACACAGTTTAAAAATAAGGGGTAGGCCACTTAGAACTGAGTTGAGGAGAAACGTCTTCACCCACAGAGTGGTGGGTGTGTGGAATGCTCTGCCCCAGAAGGCAGTGGAGGCCAAGTCTCTGGATACTTTCAAGAAAGAGATGGACAGAGATCTTAAAGATAGTGGAACCAAGGGGTATGAGGATAAGGCAGGAACAGGATACTGATTGTGGATGATCAGCCATGATCATAATGAATGGTGGTGCTGGCTCGAAGGGCCAAATGGCCTACCCCTACACCTATTGTCGATAACTCCTGCTTTGGGATTTTCTTCAGGGCTGTATTTTGATTGGTGGGGGCTACCTTTTCGTTTCCAGGACTGCCTTTCTCATTCTGACAAACTCCTTTATTAGGTGGTGCAATCACACAGTGACAATACCTCTATAGCGGGAAATGATGTATCGCTGCTTGGACCCAGACACTAACAGAATTACAAGAATTTACCAATATGCTCAATCATCGACTATTAAGTTTCAATCCACAAAACACAACAAAAGCATTAATTTCCAAGACACTACGGTATTTGACTTATTACAGGGCAACAGTCACAAATGACCAAAGGTTGTTTTATTTTGATACACACTTCTACACACACAAAGCCATCACCCTAAACCTGCCTTTGGTGGATTGGTGAGGTCACAGCTCAAATCATCTTAACTGTGAATCACTTAGTGCGGTGACTGTGCTAGAGACTCAGTCACAGCTCTAAGTAATTCACAGTAATGTAAGATGATCTGAGATATGATAACGCATAAAAGCAACATTTTATGAAATAAACTGTTTCTCATTGCATTACCCAATTGATAATATGAAAAATAGCATCCACTGTGCTTTTGTGAAAGAGTTCAAACTGTCCCTCCTACTTTGCAGCATTCCAACCCGACCCCTACCCTAGGCAAGGCCCTCTCCACCTCTTTGCAGCTTTTCTGCCCCCTTGCAGCTCCCCTGCTTGGAGCTCTTCCCTCTTCCCCCTTTCCAATCCCTCCCCACTGTCAAATCTCCTCTGTCTCTCTGAACTCTGGCCTCACAGCCTCTCTCCTGTGGTCCCACCACTTCCACTCGCCTTCCCCTCCTTTTCCTTCTCTTCTTAGTCTGACTGACTGCTGCCCCTTGGCTTCTCAACGCTCCTCCAATCACAAGGCTGCTCCTCTCGCACAATTGCTTCTGATAGGCCCATCATGAGTCCATCAGTAGCAAGCAAGGAAGGGAGTCTGCCTGTGATTGGAGGATCAGCTGCTGCTGCTGGGTTGGGGGCTTTTCTCTGATTGGTCGCCTGTGTTTTGGGAGGGGGGTAGGAGGTGGGGTTTAGGTCAATTTCAAGAGTGAGGTTAGCCTTTGGTATAATACCCCTGTATTATAAACACTGTGTGGAACACATATTGCCCTCAGTCCTCCCTTGCAAATTGAAAACAGAGTAATCACACTGGGCGCTGACTCAAGTCAGTCTAGGAGCTGCGGGAAACGTAGGAGTGAAGCTGCTTTTCTCTGGAGGCAGACTGGTCTCCGTTTCCTTTTTCTGTTCCGTGTTTTCGGACTCTCTCTCTCTCTCCCTCCCTGCTTCCTGGAGCCTGTTTGCAGTGCTAGTAAAGTTAAGCCACCCAGATAGTCATCAGCCACCCAAGTCTTCCCACTCCAGCTAACTGGCTGATAAGGGATTCGAGTTGGGGCAGCACTAACGAGGACACTGTGACAGAATACTCACTGACAACAGCCTTATCCCCCCCGCTAAGCCTCTCGGAAGGACTTTGTGTTAGTGTGGGGAGGGGGCTTATTAAACTAATAACTGGAGCACCAGCCGCTGAGCTACTAATCCATTTGCGTCTAACTGATAGGCAGTTAGCAGAACAGTAGTCTCACACTGTGGATGTGTGCTGAGGAAGCAAACGTTGGCTTTCATTGTAAAGGGGAGTTAATGTTTCAGATAGGGGTGATCACGTGTAAAGAACCTATTCCCCCCATTTTCTGGGTTTAAAGCAAAAACTGCGGATGCTGTAAATCAGAAACCGACGCAGGAGTTGCTGGAAAAGCTCAGCAGGTCTGGCAGCATCTGTGGAGAGAAAGCAGAGTTAATGTTTCTAGCCCAGTGACCCTTCCTCACAAGATTTTCTGGAGTTTGAAACAATGAGCGAGCAGGTCACTGAGACGGACTCGATTGTGAAGGGTCTGGCTGGGGCAGGTCCAGAGCACTGAGTGGAAGGGCACCCTCTCAGGATCAGGGGATGATCATTTCGGAATGA
Organism: Chiloscyllium plagiosum; assembly: GCF_037043375.1. NCBI lineage: Eukaryota > Metazoa > Chordata > Chondrichthyes > Orectolobiformes > Hemiscylliidae > Chiloscyllium > Chiloscyllium plagiosum. Next base: position 12,643,868 of record NW_028270191.1, on the reverse strand, counting down.
GACATTTCTGCACTCGGAGGGGAGAGAATCTTTGGAAGTCACTCCCCCACAGGATGTCGAGACTCCATCATTGACAGATTCACAACAAACATTTGTACAATTTTTGAGATTAAGGGAATGATTGGCCAGGATCTTGCAGGATGACCGAATACGTGCATGTACCTTCCACTAGCTCTTCCTCAATGTGCAACAGGCCATTTCTCTCCTGTTGACCAGGGTCCCACTAGATTTCTGTCCTCCATGACTCTGGCCTCTTGAGCATCCACTTTCCATTGCCCTGCCATAGCTGGCCATGTTTTCCCAAGTTCTGGAATTGCTGCTTTTGGACACCACATAAGACCATATAACAAAGGAGCAGCAGGAGGCCATTCAGCCCATCCAGTCTGTTCTGCTGTTCAATGAGGTCATGGCTGATCTGATCATCCCCACCTGCACTCTCGTTCCTGCCTAGGAACCCTCCTTGTGGTTGGAGGGTTCCCAGGCGGAAGATGAGGCGCTCTTCCTTCAACCGTCGTGTTGCCATGGTCTGGCGATGGAGGAGTCCAAAGACCTGCATGTCCTTGGTGGAGTGGGAGGGGGAGTTGAAGTGTTGAGCCACAGGGTGGTTGGGTTGGTTGGTCCGGGTGTCCCAGAGGTGTTCTCTGAAACGCTCCGCAAGTAGCCGGCCTGTCTCCCCAATATAGAGGAGGCCACATCGGGTGCAGAGGATGCAATAGATGATGTGTGTGGAGGTGCAGGTGAATCTGTGGCGGATATGGAAGTTTCCTTTGGGGCCTTGGAGGGAGGTGAGGGGGGAGGTGTGGGCGCAAGTCTTGCACCTCCTGCGGTTGCAGGGGAAGGTGCCGGGAGTGGAGGTTGGGTTGGTGGGGGGTGTGGATCTGACGAGGGAGTCACGGAGGGAGTGGTCTTTACGGAATGCTGATAGGGGAGGGGAGGGAAATATATCCTTGGCGGTGGGGTCCGTTTGGAGGTGGCGGAAATGACGGCGGATGATATGCTGTACATGGAGATTGGTGGGGTGGTAGGTGAGGACCAGTGGGGTTCTGTCCTGGTGGCGATTGGAGGGGCAGGGCTCAAGGGTGGAGGAGCGGGAAGTGGAAGAGATGCGGTGGAGAGCATCTCGTTGTGGGCGACACGATGGCACAGTGGTTAGCACTGCTGCCTCACAGCGCCAGAGACCTGGGTTCAATTCCCGCCTCAGGCGACTGACTGTGTGGAGTTTGCACATTCTCCCCGTGTCTGCATGGGTTTCCTCCGGGTGCTCCGGTTTCCTCCCACAGTCACAAGGATGTGCAGGTCAGGTGAATTGGCCATGCTAAATTGTCTGTAGTGTTAGGTAAGGGGTAAATGTAGGGGTATGGGTGGTTTGCGCTTCGGCGGGTCGGTGTGGACTTGTTGGGCCGAAGGGCCTGTTTCCACACTGTAAAGTAATCTAATCTAAAACCACGTCGGGGGGGAAATTGCGGTCCTTGAAAAAGGAGGTCATCTGGGTTGTACGGTTTTGGAACTGGTCCTCCTGGGAGCAGATGCGGCGGAGACGAAGGAATTTGGAGAATGGGATAGCGTTTCGTCCCTCTGTGGGAAAGAATTCCACAGACTCACTCCCCTCTGAGAGAGGAAATTCTTCCTCATCTCTGTCGGCAACGGGTGACCCCTTATTCTGAGATTGCACCCTCTGGTCCTAGACTCTCTCCCACAAGGGGAAACAACCTCTCCACATCCCCCCTGTCAAGTCCCCCAGGGAATCCTGGATGTTACAATAAGGTCACCTCTCATTCTTCTAAACCCCAATGAGTCCAGGCCCAACCTTCTCAACCTCTCCTCATGGGACAGTCCCTCCATACCCGGGATCAGCCGAGTGGATCTTCTCTGGGCTGCCTCCAATGTCAGTCTGTCTTTCCTCAGATAAAGGGACCCAAACTGTATTTCATCCTTTGGTTCATATGTTCATTCCTGCTTCATTATTTTCCTTTCAAATACCTCAGGATGTTTTTTTTTTAAAGATGTTAGAGATGCTGGATGAATGAAGGTTATTGTTGTATTTCACATGAGGCAGCACTCTGATGTGAGAGTATTGGTTCCAAACAATCCAGGAAGGGAATTAGAAGGCTTGATGGGGCTATTGGGCTAACGAAGCCAGGCTGTTCCTCATTCACACAATGGGAGAGAGCTCACCGGTTTGAGTACATTGACTGGGTTGAGTGTTGTGCAGCGAACAGGGAAGGAAACTGTAAGCTGCAACAATGTGAGCCGAGGTATGAGGTCCTGCACACTCTCTTGGCTTTGAACAATCCCTGGGCCTGAATCCCAGGCATCAGCTGCACTACTGTCCAGCCTCCATGGGTATTCCAAATGCGATGGCCTGCTGTTAAAGGGCAAGGGCATTCAGCAGGGCAACCATCAGGGACTTCTGAGATGGCTGTCAGCGCTGGCTGGCAGTGGCTTACAGTTTCATTCAGAGGACGTGGGAGTCACAGGCTGGACCCAGCATTTATTGCCCCGTCTCTAGTTGCCTCTTGAGAAGGTGAGGGTGAGCTGCCATCTTGAACCGCTGCAGTCCATGTGCTGTGGGTTGACCCACAATGCCCTCGGAGGGAATTCCAGGATTTTGACCCAGTGACACTGAAGGAACGGCGATATATTTCCAAGTCAGGATGGTGAGGGGCTGGGAGGGGAACGTGCAGGGGGTGGTGTTCCCATGTATCTGCTGCCCTTGTCCTTCTGGATGGAAGTGGCCGTGGGTTTGGAAGGTGCTGTCTGAGGATCTTTGGTGAATTTCTGCAGGGGATCTTGTAGGTGGTACACACTGCTGTTACTGAGCGTCGGTGGGGGGAGGGAGTGGGCGTTTGTGGATGTGGGGCCAGTCAAACGGCTGCTTTGTCCTGGATGGTGTTGAGCTTCTTGAGTGTTGTTGGAGCTGCCCCCATCCAGGGGCAAGTGGGGAGTATTCCATCACCCTCCTGACTTGTGCCTTGGAGATGATGGGGCAGGCTTTGGGGAGTCAGGAGGGGAGTTACTCGCTGCAGGATTCCTAGCCCCGACTTGATCTTGTAACCACATTATTTATATGATGAGACCATTTCAGTTGCTGATCAATGGTAAGCCCTAGGATGTTGATAGTGGGGGATTTGGTGATAGTCGTGCCATTGAACATCAAGGGACGATGGTCAGATTCTCTCTTGTTGAATTTGGTCATTGCCTTGACTGATCTCCAACAACCACAACCATCTTCCTATGTGCCAGGTATGACTCCGACCAGCAGAGAGTTTGCCCCCTGATCCCCATTGATTCCAGTTTTGCCAGGGCTCCTTGATGCCACACTCGGTCGAGTGCTCCTTGATGTCAAGGGCTGTCCCTCTCCCCTCCCCTCTGGAGTTCAGCTCTTTTGTCCATGTTTGAGCCAAGGCTGTAATGAGGTCAGGAGCTGAGTGACCCTGGTGGGACCCAAACTGGGTGTCACTGAGCAGGTTATTGCTGAGCAGGTGCTGCTTGATAGCACTGTTGGTGACACCTTCCATCACTTTCCTGATGACCGAGAGGAGACTGATGGGGCAGTAATTGGCCGGGTTGGATTTGTCCTGCTTTTTGGGTACAGGACATACCTGGGCAATTTTCCACATTGTCGGGTAGATGCCAGTGTTATAACTGTACTGGAACAGCTTGGCTAGGGGAGCGGCAAGTTCTGGAGCACAAGTCTTCAGTCCTATTGCTGGAATGTTGTCAGGGCCCATAGCCTTTGCAGTATCCAGTGTCTCCAACCGTTTCTTGATATCACGTGGAGTGAATCGGATTGGCTGAAGACTGGGATCTGTGATGCTGGGGACCACTGGAGGAGGCTGAGATGGATCATCCACTTAGCACTTCTGGCTGAAGATTGCTGTGAAAGCTTCTGCCTTAATATTTTGTGCTGATGAAAGAAGCCAGAAAAACGCCAATCAAGTGTTGGATGTGGCAGTGGGGGAACGTTTTAGTGATAGCGATCACAACACGGTATGGTTCAAATTTGCGGAAAGTGAGGACTGCAGATGCTGGAGGTCAGAGTCGAGAGCATGGTGCTGGAAAGGCGCAGCAAGTCAGGCAGATGAAGGGCTTATGCCTGAAACGTCGATTCTCCTGCTCCTCGGATGCTGCCTGACCTGCTGTGCTTTTCCAAGCACCACTCTCTCGACACGGTTCAAATTTGTTCTGGACAAGGAAAAAGATGGCCTGCAAGAGAAGGCTTTGGATTGGGGGAAGGCGGATTTTCTTAGAATAAAGGATCTGGCCACAGGAGTCTGGGAACAGCTCCTTCTGGGTAAGTCTACAGCTGGGCAGTTGGGCGGCATCCAAAAAGAGCTGGGGAGATTACAGCCCCAACATCTACTCTTTTGAGGGAAATGTAGGAGCAGTAAGTTCAGAAAACCCGAGATGTCTCAGACAATGCAGGACTGGATAGCGAAGAAGAGTTGGGCTTTTAGCAAGTCCAAAGGGAGCAATTCAGCTCCGGGATTCGACCAATGCAGGAAGTGCAAGACAGAACTTAAAAGCAACAATTAAAAGAGCAAAAAGGGGGCATGAGAAAGGATCTGAAAACAGGACTAGGGAGAATCCTGAGATAGTTTATCGATACATTAAAGGGAAGGGGTTAACCAGGGAAAGAGTAGAGTCCGTTGGGGACCAAGGGGGCAATATAAAGCCGCAGGATATCGGAAGGGTGTTGAATGAATACTTCCCTTTGATCTTCACTCTGGAAAAGGAGAACGTAGATACGGAATTCAGGAAAAGTGACTGTGTGGAGCTTGCACAGTTTGACGTAGGAAATGGGGAGGTATTGGAGAAGCTGTCAGGCTTAAAACCGGAGAAATCCCATGGGCCAGTGAATTGTATCCCAGGATGCTGTTGGTGGGGGGGGGGGGGGGGGGAACAAGGCAGGAAATTGCAGGGGCTCTGACGCATTTTTAATTCCTCTCTGGCCACAGGGAAAGTGCCAGAGGACTGGAGGTCGGTAAATGTGATTCCATTTTTTAAGAGGGGTGGTAGAGATGAACCAGGAAATGACAGACTAGTGAGTCTCATGTCAGTGGTAGGAAAACTATTGGAGAAAATTCCAAAGGGGAGAATTGATACCCATTTGGAAAGGCATGGGTTACTTAGGGATAGTCAGCATGACTTTGTCAGAGGAAGGTGATACCATACAAATATGTTAGAATTTTTCAACAGTAAAACGTGTGGATTAGGGGAGTTCAGTTGATGTAGATTAGATTAGATTAGATTACTTACAGTGTGGAAACAGGCCCTTCGACCCAACAAGTCCACACCGCCCCGCCGAAGCGCAACCCACCCATACCCCTACATTTACCCCTTACCTAACACTACGGGCAATTTAGCACGGCCAATTCACCTGACCTGCACATCTTTGTGATTGTGGAAGGAAACCGGAGCACCCGGAGGAAACCCACGCAGACATGGGGAGAATGTGCAAACTCCACACAGTCAGTCGCCTGAGGCGGGAATTGAACCCGGGTCTCTGGCGCTGTGAGGCAGCAGTGCTAACCACCGTTTTGCCCATGTAGTTTATGTGGATTTTAGCAAAGCTTTTGACAAGGTCCCACGTGGGAGTCTGATTGAGAAGGTTAAAGCGCATGGAATTCTGGGACACTTGACAAGATGGATCAGAAACTGGCTTAGCAATAGGACACAAAGGGTAGTGGTAGAGAGCTGTTTGAGTGGAGGCCTGTGTCCAGTGGTGTACCACGAGGATCATTACTTGGACCCTTATTGTATCCATGAAAATGTAGGGGCGGTGGGAGATGTTAAGCAAGTTTACAGACGACACCAAGATTGGTCGAGTGGTTAATAGTGAAGAAGATGGTTATTGGTTACAGGAAGATACAGATGGGTTGGTCAGATGGGTAGACTAGTGGCAGACAGTATTTAACCACAAGAATAGTGAGGTGATGCACTTTGGAAGAAGAAACAATTTGAGGGAGTCTTTATTGAATGGCAAGATACTGGGTAGCTGACAGCAACAGAGGGATCTTGGGGTAATTACTCACAGATCCCTAAGGTCAGCAGAGCATCGGATAGTTAAGAAGGCATATGGGCCACTTGCTTCCATCAGTGGTGGTATAGAGTATAAGAGCAAGGAGGTAATGTTGGAGTTGTACAGAGCGTTGGTCAGGCCCCAGCTGGAGTCGTGTGCGCAGTTCGGGTCACCTCACTACAGGAAGGATGGGATCGCACGAGAGGGGGTACACAGGAGGTTCACCAGGATGTTGCCTGGGATGGAGTAATTGAGCTACAAGGCGAGACGAGATAGGCTTGGATTGCTTTCTTCAGAGCAGATAAGACTGAGGGGGGGGGGAACGTGATTGAGGTGAATAAGATTATGAGGGATCAGAACAGGGTGAATAGAGAGCACTGTTGCCCTTGGTTGAGGGGTCAATCACGAGGGGACATAGTTCGAGGGTAAGGGGCAGGAGATTCCGAGGGGATTTGGGAAGAAAATCTTTCACTCAGCAGATGGTGGGAATCTAGAATGCACTGTCTGGGAACGTAGTGGAGGCTGGAAACCTTACAACCTTTTAAAAAATATTTGGATGAGCACTTGAAATATCATAACATGTTAGAGTATGGGGCAAGTGCAGGAAAGTGGGAATCGGGTGCCTTTAGTGGTGGTTATGTTGGTATGGAATCGATGGGCCAAAGGGCCTTTTCAGTACTGTATGAAACTGTGATGTGCTGGGCTCCTCCATCATTGAGGACGGGGATATTTGTGGGGGCTCCTCCTCCAGTGAGTTGTTTAATCTCCCACCACCATTTGTGACTGGATGTGGCAGCACTGCAGAGCTTAGATCTGATCCAGTGATTGTGGGATCATTTAGCTCTGTCTGTCACTTGCTGCTTCTGCTGTTTGGCGTGCAAGTAATCCTGTTTGGTGGCTTCGCCAGGTTAACATCTCATCTTCAGGAATGCCTAGTGCTGCTCCTGCCATGCCCTCCTGCACCCTCCATTGAACCAGGGTTGATCCCATGACTTGATGGTAATGGTTGAGTGGGGGATATGCCGGGCCATGAGGTTACAGATTGTGCTGGAGTACAGTTCTCCTGCTGCTGATGGCCCACAGCGCCTCCTGGATACCCATTGTTGAATTGTTAAATCTGTTTAAAGTCTGTCCCGTTTAGCACGGTGGTAGTGCCACACAACACGATGGAGGGTTTTCTCAGTGTGAAGGTGGGACTTTGTCTCCACAAGGACTGTGTGGTGTCACTCTTCCCGATACTGTCACGGACAGATACATCTGCAGCCGGCAGATTGGTAAGGATGGGGTTGAGTATGTTTTTCCCCCTTGTTGGTTCCCCCACCACCTGCTGCAGACCCAGGGTAGCAGCTATGTCCTTTAGGACCTGACCAGCTCGATCAGTAATGCTGCTGCTGAGCCACTCTTGGTGGTGGACATTGAGATCCCCCACCCAGGGTACATTCTGTGACCTTGCCACCCTCAGTGCTTCCTCTAAGTGTTGTTCAACACAGAGGAGTACCGATTCATCAGCCGAGGGAGGGTGGTATGTGGGAATCAGCAGGAGGGTTCCTTGCCCAGGTTTAACCTGAAGCCATGAGACTTCATGGGGCCCAGAGTCAATGTTGAGGACTCCCAGAGTAACTCCCTCCCAACTGTATCCCACTGTGCCCCCACCTCAGCTGGGTCTGTCCTGCCGGTGGGACAGGATGTATCCAGGGATGGTGATGGTGGTGTCTGGGACATTGTCTAGGAGAAAGTGAGGACTGCAGATACTGGAGATCAGAGTCGGGAAATTTGTGGGCGGCACGGTGGCACAGTGGTTTGCACTGCTGCCTCACAGCGCCAGAGACCCGGGTTCAATTCCCGACTCAGGCGACTGACTGTGTGGAGTTTGCACGTTCTCCCCGTGTCTGCGTGGGTTTCCTCCGGGTGCTCCGGTTTCCTCCCACAGTCCAAAGATGTGCAGGTCAGGTGAATTGGCCATGCTAAATTGCCCGTAGTGTTAGGTAAGGGGTAAATGTAGGGGTATGGGTGGGTTGCGCTTCGGCGGGGCGGTGTGGACTTGTTGGGCCGAAGGGCCTGTTTCCACACTGTAAGTAATCTAATCTAATCTAAAAAAAAAATGTGGTGCTGGAAAAGCACAGCTGGTCAGACAGCATCTGAGGAGCAGGAGAGTCGATGGTTCAGGCATAAGCCCTTCATCAGGAATGTCGGGGAGGAGAAGGGGGCTGAGAGAAATAGGAGGAGGGTGTGAGGCTGGGGGGAAGGTAGCTGGAAAGGTGATAGGTAGACGGAGGTGGGAGGGTGATGGTGATAGGTCAAAGAGGAGGGTGGAGTGGATAGGTGGGAAGGAAGATGGACAGATGGGACAGGTAAAGAGGGCGGTGCCGAGCTGGAGGGTTGGACGGGGGCGGGAGAAATGAGAAAACTGATGAAATCCACATTGATCCCGTGTGGTTGGAGGGTCCCAAGGGGGGAGATGAGGTGTTCCTCCTCCAGGCGTCGGCTGGCTTGGATTTGGTGGAGGAGGCGGCCCAGGACTTGCATGTGTCAGAGGGGGAGGGGGAGTTGAAGTGATCAGCCACAGGGCGGTGGGGTTGGTTGGTGCGGGTGTCCCAGAGATATTCCCTGAAATGTTCCACAAGTTGGCGTCCTGTCTCTTCAGTGTAGAGGAGACCACATCGAGAGCAACGGACACAGTAGATGAGGTGGGGGGATGTGTCGGAAAATCTCTGCCGGATGTGGAAGGTTCCTTTGGGTCCTTGGATGGGTGAGGGGTGGCCACAGGCTTTACACCTCATGCAGTGGCAAAGGAAGGTGCCAGGAGTGAAGGCTGGGTTGGTGGGGGGGGGCATGGACCTAACAAGGGAGTCATGGACGGAATGGTCTCGCTGGAACACAGATCGGGGTGGGGAGGGAAGTATATCTCTGGTGGTGGGGTCTGACTGTAGGTGGCGGAAATGGCAGAGGATGATGTGTTGTATCCGGAGGTTGGTGGGGTGCAGGGTGAGGTCTGATTGTAGGTGGCGGAAATATACAACCCACCCTCCACTCCTGGTGCCTTGCCTTGCCACTGCACGAGGTGTAAAACCTGTGCCCACACCTTACCCCTCACCCATCCAAGGCCCAAAGGATCCTTCCACATCCGGCAGAGATTTCCCTGCGCATCCAAACACCTCATTTACTGTGTCCGTTGCTCTCGATGTGGTCTCCTCTACACTGGGGAGACAGGACGCCAACTTGCAGAGCATTTCAGAGAACATCTCTGGGACACCTGCACTAACCAACCCCACCGCCCTGTGGCTGATCACTTCAACTCCCCCTCTGACTCCTCTAAGGGCATGCAAGTCCTGGGCCTCCTCCATCGCCAAATCCTAGGCACCTGACACCTGGAGGAAGAACGCCTCATCTTCCGCCTTGGGCCCCCCACAACCCCACGGTATCAATGTGGACTTCACCAGTTTCCTCATTCGCTCCTCCCCACTTCATCCCAGATCCAACCTTCCAACTCGGCACCGCCCTCTTGAACTGTCCTACCTGTCCATCTTCCTTCCCACCTCCATCCTCCCCTCTGACCTATCATCATCACACCCGACCTGCATTTACCTATCGCCTTCCCAGCTCCCTCACCCCCACCCCACCCTCTTATTTATCTCTCACCCCCCGAACATTCCTGATGAAGGGCTTATACCTGAAACGTCGACTCTCCCGCTCCTCGGACGGCTGCCTGACCTGCTGTCTTTTTCAGCTCCACACTTTCCGACTCTGGGACATTGTCTGGAAGGTATGATTCCTTGAGTAGTCTGTGAGCCAGCTCTCCCAGTGTTGGCACTAGGCCCCAGGTGTTAGTGAGGGGGACCCTGCAGGGTTGACGGGGCTGTTTCCGCTCGTGTCTTTTCCAGTGCCTAAGCCAGGTGATCCACCTGGTTTCATTTCCTTGAGATGCTCTCGCAATTGGTCCAACTGAGTGCTATGCTAGCCTACTTCAGAGGACAGTTGAGAGTCAGCCACATTGGCTGTGGGTCTGAAGTCACGTGTAGGCCAGACTGGGTGAGGATGGCAGTTTCCTTCCCTGAAGGACATTAATGAACCAGATGGGTTTTTCCGACAATCGGCAATGCTGTCACCGTTAAACTCTTAATTCCAGATTCTTTTGAAGTCAAATGTCGCAGTCTAGCCCGAGGTGGAATCCGCACCCAGTCCCAGGAGCATTCGCCTGGCATTCTGGACTATTTATCCAGTAACATTACCACTGTGTCACCACCTCCTCCCTTCCCTCCCTGGCTCCATAACCAGTCGGTACGCCTGACAAATGGTACATCGTTTTGGTAGCGGTTGCTTTCAGGAGCACCCCAGGCCACATCAAGACCTGGCTCAGCCAGACCGGGGGAGACCCGTGCCTCAGCTGTAGCTAGTCCCTCGGTGGACAACCGGGCGTTTGACCCGTCATTGTTGGGGGCGGGCCGGCCGGCTTTGGTGCATGAGATATCGGCGCTCATGTTGGGGATGGCATGAGTGGGCATCCTTCCTGCCTTTTTGGTGGCTTGGGTGCCCGTTCAATGCCCGAAAGCTGCCAATCAGCAAAGCCCAGGGTCTGGCGTGACTTTGCACAAGTAAGATTGGCATTCTTCTGTACTGGGCAGAGTTCCATTGAAGCAGGTCACAGCTGGATGTGGACCACACGCAGAGTCAAAGCTCAGTGTCTGAACGGGGGCGTGCGGCTGCTCCTGGGCAGCTCGCCAAACGCCAATGTGAACGCCAGAAAAAAAACAGTCAGGAAGACAACAGCGTGGAAATCATTAAGAGGCTCACATTTCCTTTTGAGCAGTGAGGCAGTCCAGGGTAGTGTGACAGAAAGTGCAGGAGATCATGGTAGAGGGAGCTTTACAGCGAAGGGGCGCACAGACCAGCCGGTTAAACGAGAAACTTCTCCCTGTGTGTGCCAGTGGTGGTGCCACTGTGGGCAGTGCCCGCCCTGCACTTCCAGCTGCATGCTTTTCCAGTGAAACCGGCGGAATTGTTTGGAATCTTGGAGAGCGAGATTGTCAGGGGGCTCCAGAGACACACCACACTGGATCCTAAAACAACAACTTAGATTTGTATCACGCCATTCATGTTCCAGTGGAGTTCTAGCCTATCGGGGAGAAGACAGGCTGAATCGGAGGGTTGGATGCCTCAGCTTTCCAGAAGGAGACAAAGCCCATCCTCAGGGATGGCCTCTTCCCAACTTACTGGAATACACTCTCTTTTCAATTACTGATGAGTGCAGAAAAGAAACACATAAATCAATCCGAACCTCATCAGGTAACTTGTCATTAAAATGTGACACTGTTCCTGATCTCTGTTCCCCTCTCCACCTCACACCTCCCTCCCCATCTCACTCACACCTCCCTCCCCATCTCACTCACCCTCCCCTCCCCATCTCACTCACACTCCCCTCCCCATCTCACTCACACTCCCCTCCCCATCTCACTCACACTCCCCTCCCCATCTCACTCACACTCCCCTCCCCATCTCACTCACACCTCCCTCCCCATCTCACTCACCCTCCCCTCCCCATCTCACTCACCCTCCCCTCCCCATCTCACTCACACTCCCCTCCCCATCTCACTCACACTCCCCTCCCCATCTCACTCACACCTCCCTCCCCATCTCACTCACCCTCCCCTCCCCATCTCACTCACACTCCCCTCCCCATCTCACTCACACTCCCCTCCCCATCTTACTCACACCCATCCCCATCTCACTCACACTCCCCTCCCCATCTCACTCACACCCCCCTCCCCATCTCACTCACACTCCCCTCCCCATCTTACTCACACACGTCCCCATCTCACTCACACTCCCCTCCCCATCTCACTCACACTCCCCTCCCCATCTTACTCACACCCGTCCCCATCTCACTCACACTCCCCTCCCCATCTCACTCACACCCCCCTCCCCATCTTACTCACACCCCTCCCCATCTCACTCACACCCCCCTCCCCATCTCTCACACACCCCCCTCCCCATCTCTCACACACGTCCCTCCCCATCTCTCACACACCCCCTCCCCATCTCTCACACACCCCCCTCCCCATCTCTCACACACACCCCTCCCCATCTCTCACACATCCCCTTCCCTATCTCTCACACACCCCCCTCCCTATCTCTCACACCCCCCCATCTCTCACACACCTCCCTCCCCATCTCTCACACACCCCCCTCCCGATCTCACTCACACCTCCCTCCCCATCTCTCACACAGCCCCCTCCCGATCTCACTCACACACCCCTCCCCATCTCACTCACACACCCCCTCCCCATCTCACTCACACACCACCTCCCCATCTCACTCACACCCACCCTCCCCATCTCACTCACAACCACCCTCCCCTTCTCATTCACTCCCCCCTCCCCATCTCATTCACTCCCCCCTCCCCATCTCATTCACTCCCCCCTCCCCATCTCACTCACTCCCCCCTCCCCATCTCACTCACACCCCCCTCCCCATCTCACTCAATCCCCCCACCCCATCTCACACACACACCCCTCCCCATCTCACACACACACCCCTCCCCATCTCACTCACACCCCCCTCCCCATCTCACTCACACCCCCCTCTCCATCTCACTCACACACCCCTCCCCATCTCACTCACACACACCCTCCCCATCTCACTCTCACCTCCCTCCCCATCTCACTCACACACCCTTCCCCATCTCACTCACACACCCTTCCCCATCTCACTCACTCACCCCTCCCCATCTCACTCACCCTCCCCTCCCCATCTTACTCACACCCCCCTCCCCATCTCACTCACCCTCCCGTCCCCATCTCACTCACACCACCCTCCCCATCTCACTCATCCTCCCCATCTCACTCACACCCCCCTCCCCATCTCACTCACACCCCCCTCCCCATCTCACTCACACACCCCACCCCATCTCAGTCACACCCCCCTCCCCATCTCACTCACACACCCCACCCCATCTCAGTCACACCCCCCTCCCCATCTCCCACACCCATCTCACACACACACCCCTCCCCATTTCACTCACAGCCCCCTCCCCATTTCACTCACAGCCCCCTCCCCATCTCACTCACAGCCCCCTCCCCATCGCACTCACAGGTACCTCCCCATCTCACACACACCCCTCTCCCCATCTCACTCACACCCCCCTCCCCATCTCACACACAACCCCCACCCCATCTCACTCACTCCCCCCTCCCCATCTCACTCACACCCCCTCCCCATCTCACTCACACCCCCTCCCCATCTCACACACAACCCTCACCCATCTCACACACAACCCCCACCCCATCTCACTCACTCCCCCCTCCCCATCTCACACACACACCCCTCCCCTTCTCACTCACTCCCCCCTTCCCATCTCACTCACACACCCATCCCCATCTCACTCACACACCCATCCCCATCTCACTCACACCCCCCTCCCCTTCTCACTCACACCCCCCTCCCCTTCTCACTCACTCCCCCCTTCCCATCTCACTCACTCCTCCCTTCCCATCTCACTCACACACCCATCCCCATCTCACTCACACCCCCCTCCCCTTCTCACTCACACCCCCCTCCCCTTCTCACTCACACCCCCCTCCCCTTCTCACTCACTCCCCCCTCCCCATCTCCCTCACCCTCCCCACCCCATCTCACTCACCCTCCCCTCCCCATCTCACTCACCCTCCCCTCCCCATCTCACCCACACCCCCCTCCCCATCTCACTCACACCCCCTCCCTATCTCACTCACACCACCCTCCCCATCTAACTCACGCTCCCCATCTCACTCACATCCCCCTCCCCATCTCACTCACCCTCCCCTCCCCAACTCACTCACCCTCCCCTCCCCATCTCACTCACCCTACCCACCCCATCTCACACACACCCCTCCCCATCTCACTCTCACCCCCTCCCCATCTCACTCTCACCCCCCACCCCATCTCACTCACCCTCCCCTCACCATCTCACTTTGGCCCCCCCTCCCCATCTCACACACACCCCCCTCCCCATCTCACTCACACCCCCCTCCCCATTTCACTCACACCCCCCTCCCCATTTCACTCACACCCCTCACCCCATCTCACTCACCCTTCCCTCCCCATCTCACTCACACTCCCCTCCCCATCTCACTTTGGCCCCCCCTCCCCATCTCACACCCCCCCCCTCCCCATCTCACACACCCTTCCCTCCCCATCTCACTCACCGTCCCCTCCTCATCGCAGTCACACCCCCCCCTCCATCTCACTCACACCCCCCTCACAATTTCTCTCACAATCACCTTCCCATCTCTCACACACTCCCCTCCCCATCTCTCACACACTCCCCTCCCCATCTCTCACACACTCCCCTCCCCATCTCTCACACACCCCCCTCCCCATCTCTCACACACCCCCCTCCCCATCTCTCACATACCCCCCTCCCCATCTCTCACATACCCCCCTCCCCATCTCTCACACACCCCCCTCCCTATCTCTCACACACACCCCTCCCCATCTCTCACACCCCCCCATCTCTCACACACACCCCTCCCCATCTCTCACACACCCCCCTCCCGATCTCACTCACACCCCCCTCCCGATCTCACTCACACCCCCCTCCCGATCTCACTCACACCCCCCTCCCGATCTCACTCACACCCCCCTCCCCATCTCACTCACACACCCCCTCCCCATCTCACTCACACACCCCCTCCCAATCTCACTCACACCCACCCTCCCCTTCTCTCACACCCCCTTCCCCATCTCACTCACACCCTCCTCCCCATCTCACTCACACCCCCCTCCCCATCTCACTCACTCACCCCTCCCCATCTCACTCACCCTCCCCTCCCCATCTTACTCACACCCCTCCCCTCCCCATCTCACTCACACCACCCTCCCCATCTCACTCACACCCCCCTCCCCATCTCACTCACACCACCCTACCCATCTCACTCACCCTCCCCATCTCACTCACACACCCCTCGCAATCTCACTCACACACCCCTCCCTATCTCAGTCACAGCCCCCTCCCCATCTCACTCACAGCCGCCTCCCCATCGCACTCACAGGCACCTCCCCATCTCACACACACCCCTCTCCCCATTTCACTCACACCCCCACCCCATCTCACTCACACCCCCCCATCTCACTCACACCCTCCCCTCCCCATCTCACACACCCTCCCCTCCCCATCTCACTCACCCTCCCCTCCTCATCTCACTCACCCTCCCCTCCTCATTGCAGTCACACACCCCTCTCCATCTCACTCACACCCCCCTCAATTTCTCTCACAATCACCTTCCCATCTCACTCACACTCCCCTCCCCATCTCACTCACCCTCTCCTCCCGATCTCACTCACACCCCCCTCCCCATCTCTCACACACAACCTTCTCCATCTCACTCACACCCCCCTCCCCATCTCACTCACCCTCCCTTCCCCATCTCACTCACACCCCCCTCCCCATTTCACTGTCACCCCCCTCCCCATCCCTCCCGCACTCCCCTCCCCATCTCACTCACTCCCCCCTCCCCATCTCACTCACCCTCCCTTCCCCATCTCACTCACCCTCCCCACGCCATCTCACACACACACCCCTCCCCATCTCACTCACACCCCCCTCCCCATCTCACTCACACCCCCCTCCCCATCTCACTCTCACCCCCCACCCCATCTCACTCACCCTCCCCTCACCATCTCACTTTGGCCCACCCCTCCCCATCTCACACACACACCCCTCCCCATCTCACACACATCCCCCTCCCCATCTCACTCACACCCCCCTCCCCATCTCACTCACCCTACCCTCCTCATCGCAGTCACACCCCCCTCTCCATCTCACTCACACCCCCCTCATAATTTCTCTCACAATCACCTTCCCATCTCACTCACCCTCCCCTCCCCATCTCACTCACCCTCCCCTCCCCATCTCACTTTGACCCCCCCTCCCCATCTCACTCACACCCCCTCCCCATCTCACACACCCTCCCACCCCCATCTCACTCACCCTACCCTCCTCATCGCAGTCACACCCCCCTCTCCATCTCACTCACACCCCCCTCATAATTTCTCTCACAATCACCTTCCCATTCACACTCCCCTCCCCATCTCGCTCACACTCCCCTCCCCATCTCACTCACTGCCCCCCCATCTCACTCACCCTCTCCTCCCGATCTCACTCACACCCCCCTCCCCATCTCTCACACACTCCCTTCTCCATCTCACTCACACCCCCCTCCCCATCTCTCTCACACCCCCTCCCCATTTCACTGTCACCCCCTCCCCATCCCTCCCGCACTCCCCTCCCCATCTCACTCTCACCCTCCTCCCCATCTCACTCACCCTCCCCTTCCCATCTCACTCACCCTCCCCATCTCACTCACCCTCCCCTCCCCATCTCACTTCTGACCCCTATCCCCACCTCACACACACCCCCCTCCCCACCTCACACACACCCCCCTCCCCATCTCACTCACACCCCCTCCCCATCTCACTCACCCTCCCCTCCCTATCTCACTCACCCTCCCCTCCCCATCTCACTCACCCTCCCCTCCCCATCTCACTCACACTCCCCTCCCCATCTCACTCACACCCCCCTCCCCATCTCACTCACCCTCCCCTCCCCATCTCACTCACCCTCCCCTCCCCATCTCACTCACCCTCCCCTCCCCATCTCACTCACCCTCCCCTCCCCATCTCACTCATCCTCCCATCTCACTCATCCTCCCATCTCACTCACCCTCCCCTCCCACTCACCCTCCCCTCCCCATCTCACTCACCCTCCCCTCCCCATCTCACTCACCCTCCCCTCCCCATCTCACTCATCCTCCCATCTCACTCATCCTCCCATCTCACTCACCCTCCCCTCCCACTCACCCTCCCCTCCCCATCTCACTCACCCTCCCCTCCCCATCTCACTCACAACCCCCTCCCAATCTCTCTCTCTGCCCTTTCTATCTCATACACACTTCCCTCCCAATCTCTCTCCTCCCTCCCAATCCTTACTCAGTCCCTTCCCGATATCCCTATCCCTGCCCAGTTTCTCTTACTCTCTCTCTCCTCCCAAAATCTCTCTCCCCTCACGACCTCGTTCCCCTCCCATTTACTCGCCTTTGACCCCCCCCCCACCAGCTGTGCGGTGAATAGCATTGTGTAAATGTTGGCTTGCACTGTGTTGGAGTTAGCAACACTGATTCGAGAATCTAACCCTCAGCCCTTTTACACAGGCCCAGCTCTCAGAGGGCTAGCTATCTGATTAATGCTACCTCCAGCTCTCATACCACCCATCTATCTCCCTCACACACACACTCTAACACACATGCACACACTCTAACACTCATACACACACTCTAACACGCATACATATACACACTCTGACACACACACACTCTAACACATATACACACTCACACTCTAACACACATACACACACTCTAACATGCATACATACACACACACTCTGACACGCATACACACACACTCATACTATAGCACACATACACTCACACTTGAACACACACACACGCTCACACTCTAAAACACATACACACACGCTATAACACACATACACACACTCACTCTAATACACACACTCACACACTCTAACACACGCACTGTCTAACACGCATACATTTACGTACACTCTAACACATACACACACCCTCTAACACATACACACACCCTCTAACACACTGTCTCTAACACGCATACATACTAACACACATACACACTCTCTCTAACACGCATACACATACACACTAACACATGTACACACACACTCTAACATGCATACACACTCACGTTAACACACATCCACAATACTCTAACACACACTGTAACACACACTCTAACGTATACACATACACACACTCTAACACACACACACACACACTCTCTAACATGCATACACACTCTCATACTAACACATATGTACATACACACACACAGAGGAATACACATACACTCCCTCACACTCTCTCATACACACACCCTCGCTCACACACACCTAAACACACTCCCTCACTCAAACACGCACACACGCCGCCTCACTCACTCACATACAAACACTCCCCCACTCACACTCACACACAAACACTCCCTCACTCTCAAACACACACACACTCCCTCCCTCACACACTCCCACCCTCACACATGCACATACATTCTCCCTCACTTATACACACACTCTCACTCACACACATGAACCCTCACTCACAAATACTCAGTCACCCACTCACACGCACAAACACACACTCCCTTACTCACACACGCACTCCCTCACTCACACTCACTCCCAAACACGCACACACTCCCTCACTCTCACACACAACCCTCACTCACATATACACACACTCTTACTCCCACACACACAAACTCACTCAGACACACACGCACACTCCCTCACACACACTCCCTCACTCTCTCTCACACACACACTCCTTCACTCACACACACTCCCTCCCTCACAGACCACACACTCACTCTCTCATACGCAGTCATTCACACACACACTGTCACTCACTCACACACACACATAGCATCCCCATGATACCACTGCCTTTATTTTCCTTCTGTCCTTTTGAGTGAGCCTTGTGAATCTGTGGCAGGTGTCTGTTCAGACGGGCCACTTCAGATAGCAGCCTCTTGCCCCCTTGTCAAAAAGCATTTGCCCACACTGTGCCCGCCTCCTCGGGTTCTTTTGCTGCCTCTTTTCGATCAGTACGATCTTCTTGATGCTGCTAATACACCAGCAGTGGTCTCACCAAGGCCGTGACAGTAGCACTTGCAGATTTCTCTCAGTTTTGATGTTCCAAAAACTAAAGCTTTCAAAAAGGGGGATTCAGGATATTGGTACTGTCAGAGGGTCAGTGCTGAGGGAGTGCCGCACTGTCAGAGGGTCAGTGCTGAGGGTGTGCCGCACTGTCGGAGGATCAGTGCTGAGGGAGTGCCGCACTGTCGGAGGGTCAGTGCTGAGGGTGTGCCACACTGTCAGAGGGTCAGTGCTGAGGGAGTGCCGCACTGTCAGAGGGTCAGTGCTGAGGGAGTGCCGCACTGTCGGAGGATCAGTGCTGAGGGAGTGCCGCACTGTCGGAGGGTCAGTGCTGAGGGAGTGCCGCACTGTCGGAGGGTCAGTGCTGAGGGAGTGCCGCACTGTCGGAGGGTCAGTGCTGAGGGAGTGCCGCACTGTCGGAGGGTCAGTGCTGAGGGAGTGCCGCACTGTCGGAGGGTCAGTGCTGAGGGAGTGCCGCACTGTCGGAGGGTCAGTGCTGAGGGAGTGCCGCACTGTCGGAGGGTCAGTGCTGAGGGAGTGCCGCACTGTCGGAGGATCAGTGCTGAGGGAGTGACACACTGTCAGAGGGTCAGTACAGAGGGAGTGCCGCACTGTCGGAGGGTCAGTACAGAGGGAGTGCCGCATTGTCAGAGGGTCAGTACTGAGGGAGTGCCGCACTGTCGGAGGGTCAGTACTGAGGGAATGCCGCACTGTCGGATGGTCAGTACTGAGGGAGTGCCGCACTGTCGGAGGGTCAGTACTGAGGGAGTGCCGCACTGTCGGATGTTCAGTGCTGAGGGAGTGACACACTGTCAGAGGGTCAGTACTGAGGGAGTGCCGCACTGTCGGAGGGTCAGTACTGAGGGAGTGCCGCACTGTTGGAGGGTCAGTACTGAGGGAGTGCTGCACTGTCGGAGGATCAGTGCTGAGGGAGTGACACACTGTCAGAGGGTCAGTACAGAGGGAGTGCCGCACTGTCGGAGGGTCAGTACAGAGGGAGTGCCGCATTGTCAGAGGGTCAGTACTGAGGGAGTGCCGCACTGTCGGAGGGTCAGTACTGAGGGAATGCCGCACTGTCGGATGGTCAGTACTGAGGGAGTGCCGCACTGTCGGAGGGTCAGTACTGAGGGAGTGCCGCACTGTTGGATGTTCAGTGCTGAGGGAGTGACACACTGTCAGAGGGTCAGTACTGAGGGAGTGCCGCACTGTCAGAGGGTCAATACTGAGGGAGTGCCGCACTGTCAGGGTCAGTACTGAGGGAGTGCCGCACTGTCAGAGGGTCACTGCTGAGGGAGTGCCACACTGTCGGAGAGTCAGTACGGAGGGAGTGCCACACTGTCGGAGAGTCAGTGCTGAGGGAGTGCCACACTGTCGGAGAGTCAGTACGGAGGGAGTGCCACACTGTCGGAGGGTCAGTACTGAGGGAGTGCCGCACTGTCAGAGGGTCAATACTGAGGGAGTGCCGCACTGTCAGGGTCAGTACTGAGGGAGTGCCGCACTGTCAGAGGGTCAGTACTGAGGGAGTGCCGCACTGTCAGAGGGTCAATACTGAGGGAGTGCCGCACTGTCAGGGTCAGTACTGAGGGAGTGCCGCACTGTCAGAGGGTCACTGCTGAGGGAGTGCCACACTGTCGGAGAGTCAGTACGGAGGGAGTGCCGCACTGTCGGAGGGTCAGTACTGAGGGAGTGCCGCACTGTCGGAGAGTCAGTACTGAGGGAGTGCCGCACTGTCGGAGGGTCAGTGCTGAGGGGGTGCCGCACTGTCGGAGGGTCAGTGCTGAGGGTGTGGGCACTGTCAGAGGGTCACTGCTGAGGGAGTGCCGCACTGTCGGAGGGTCAGGGCTGAGGGAGTGCCACACTGTCGGAGGGTCAGTGCTGAGGGAGTGCCGCACTGTCGGAGGGTCAGTGCTGAGGGAGTGCCGCACTGTCGGAGGGTCAGTGCTGAGGGAGTGCCGCACTGTCGGAGGGTCAGTACTGAGGGGGTGCCGCACTGTCGGAGAGTCAGTGCTGAGGGAGTGCCGCACTGTCGGAGGGTCAGTGCTGAGGGAGTGCCGCACTGTCGGAGGGTCAGTACTGAGGGGGTGCCGCACTGTCGGAGAGTCAGTACTGAGGGAGTGCCGCACTGTCGGAGGGTCAGTACTGAGGGAGTGCCGCACTGTCGGAGGGTCCATGCTGAGGGAGTGCTGCATTGCCGGAGGGTCAGTGCTGAGGGAGTGCCGCACTGTCGGAGGGTCAGTACTGAGGGAGTGCCGCACTGTCGGAGGGTCAGTACTGAGGGAGTGCCGCACTGTCGGAGGGTCAGTACTGAGGGAGTGCCGCACTGTCGGAGAGTCAGTGCTGAGGGAGTGCCGCACTGTCGGAGGGTCAGTACTGAGGGAGTGCCGCACTGTCGGAGAGTCAGTGCTGAGGGAGTGCCGCACTGTAGGAGAGTCAGTGCTGAGGGAGTGCCGCACTGTCGGAGGGTCAGTGCTGAGGGAATGCCACACTGTAGGAGAGTCAGTGCTGAGGGAGTGCCGCACTGTCGGAGAGTCAGTGCTGAGGGAGTGCCGCACTGTCGGAGAGTCAGTACTGAGGGAGTGCCGCACTGTCGGAGGGTCAGTACTGAGGGAGTGCCGCACTGTCGGAGGGTCCATGCTGAGGGAGTGCTGCATTGCCGGAGGGTCAGTACTGAGGGAGTGCCGCACTGTCGGAGAGTCAGTGCTGAGGGAGTGCCGCACTGTCGGAGGGTCAGTACTGAGGGAGTGCCGCACTGTCGGAGAGTCAGTGCTGAGGGAGTGCCGCACTGTCGGAGAGTCAGTGCTGAGGGAGTGCCGCACTGTCGGAGGGTCAGTGCTGAGGGAGTGCCGCACTGTAGGAGAGTCAGTACGGACAGAATGCCACACTGTCGGAGAGTCAGTGCTGAGTGTGTAAATTGCTGGGGAGTTTTTCACCATTAGGGCAATGATTACAGCCGTGGCTGGGCCGTCTGTCAGGCTAGGCTGAGACTGTGATGGCTGTTGTGTGTTTGGCTATCATTCCCTTTGTGACTGTATGTTTTGTTTGCTCCCTGTCTGTGTGTATGTGTGTGTGTCAGGGTTGGAGTGGATGGACGATGGAAACTCTGCCCCAGGCTGGGACTGCCACTGAGGGGAGGCTGCCGGAGGAGCATACCAGCTGGAGGTATTACCCCAGGACATCTGGCCAACCGAGGTCACCTGGCTGTGGTAAGGAAGCAAACATTTCCCACACCCGCTGGGTTGCCAACTGTTGACATTTTTCAACTATCTCTCTGTAACTGGAAGTCCCTTTCACCGTGTCTGGAAAGGCAGTGAGAGGTTTATTTGTTCTGAATATCCATGCTGACTTGGGATAAAAGACCAGCTCACAGTGTCAGAATCTCTGGGTCCCAGTTTGGAACGGTTTGAAGGGGGTGGACACTAATTCTGACGGCGGGACCGCTTTAAAGTTTTTTCCTCTCGCAGTTTACCAACTGAAGTCCTCCTTTGTGTGGTGGGACTCAGCAGAGAAAGGTCTGATCAGGAAGCTAGTGTTTTCTAACCGCACTTCCAACACAACCAAACGGGTTTTATAAAGTGGAACGCCACTTTGTCAAATCCAGGTGGAGTTTTCTGAAACCCCATTGCACACAGTCCTGTCAAGGTCCGAGATACAGCCTGGCGCGTTGACAAGCTTGGAGTGAGCACACGGGAGAGCCCAGTGAATGCAGCCATCACTAGCTGCCCGAGAAAGGTCGCAGGTCTGCTCGACAGACTTCTGAAGATGGCTCACATTGCACTCAAAGTGATAGCTCTGCTGAGTTTCTCCAGCACTCTCTGTTTTGGGTTCCGCTCTTCAGCAACCACAGTATTTGGCTTCTCCTGGAATGGCAGGAGCAAGTGGCACCTGGGAGCTCACACAGTGTCTGTAAATCTTGTGAGTGGTACCTCAGACAGAGGCACTTTTGGTTCAGCTCCCCCAAGGACCAGCAGGCCGAAGCATTAAACCGCAGGATCTTTCTGATGGAGGGGCTCACTCTGCAGTCAGAGAGAGCAGCATGCCCAGCCAAAATGGCTGATGGCGTTGTCGTTACCTCACGCGATCGGATCCCAAAAGCTGCCAGACTGCGGATGGGCTGCTGCGTTTGTGAGCCTGGTTGGGATGAGGAAGTGTTTGACCCGTCCTGCGCCCTGTTCACTCTGCACTTGTTCATGTTTCCATCCGCGTTTCAGCCAGGCACTCGGCTGTTCTGCTGTGTTCTGTCCTGCTCAACTGAGCATGGCGATCAATGCAGTGTAATGGAAACCATGAGTTTGAGTCACATGACCACCTTTCCGGGGATGAGTGGCTGTCGTCAACGAGATGGTTTTCACACATTTGGTCAAAAGCTATTGTGTGTTGTAGGAGATAAACAGTGGGACCGTGTGCACCATCTCATGGTTTCAAAAGCTTTCGTTCAAACTGAAGCTCCGAGTGGAGAGATTGTTGGCAGTTCCTTTGTGAGATTTTGACTAGAAGGTCCACGTAATGTAGTGGTGTGACATTCCTGGAGGAGGATGCATTGGATTCTGTCCACTGGATGTTTCTGGTGGACATTCTGGGTTAACCGCTTTGGAAATGGGTATCATTCTGGGTTTTCTACAGCTCACTTCCACGGTGGTGTTGGAGAGTCCATGGCATTGTCAGTGTTGCTTGTGAAGGGTTCACTTTCATCCGTGGGAAGGTTTCATACCCTGCCCAGTCGTAGCTTCCCTGGAGAATGCGGTCAAACTGTCAGAGAAAACCAGTATTCCACCCAATCCCATCCAATTCCCGATGGGAGGGTCAGAAGAGTCGACAGAACGGGAAAAAGGCCCTTCGGCCCATCACATCACAGCAGTCAAAATAACCAGCTCACTAGAACTGGGCGGCGTGGCCTCACAATGGAACTGAGTGCACGCGAAGATCAGCCATGATCCTTTTGAATGCCGGAGCAGGTTTGATGGGCCAGACGGCCTACTCCTGCTCCTGCTCCTGCTCCTGCTGTTCTTCTGTATGTTCTTTGTCTAATCCCATTTCTCCAGCACTTGGCCCCATAGTCTTGTATGCCTGAGTGTCGCAAGTGCACATCTAAATCCTCCTTCAATGTGCTGAGGGTTTCTGCCTCTCCCATCCTTACAGGCACAAACGGAGTTCCAGATTCCCATCGCCCTCAGATTTTCCTCAGGTCTCCTGTAAACCTTCTGCCTTTGCCTTTGTTTCAAATTGCTCCCTCTGAGGCCACCTTCTCAACAGCCACCCTTTTTCTCTGCGGGTCGGTTTAGTTGTTTCTAAGAGGTGAAACTCGTTCCTGTCTCGCCTGAGGGTGGCACCAAATGATTGTTTTAAAGGCAGTTATCAGTCTGCCTGATACAGGACATTGTCATTCGGATAGTCTTTCCACAAATGCAGCAGAGTCCGAACCACATCCCCTCAAGCAGCTCACAGCCCAATGTTTTCCTTGCCGCCTGGGTCCTCCCTGACTCTGAGCCTCCCTCAACCATTCCGGGACACTGATACCTCCACAGACTTTCAAATACCATGAGGTTATTCTGTTAGCCAGTCAGACTCTGCGGGAAGCTTTCCATATGTCCCTCTCAGACACACACTCTCTCTCACACACACACACACACACACACACACACACACACACACACACACACACACACACACACACACACACACACACACACACACACACACACACACACACACACACACTGTCATGTCAAATATCTCATCTCTGGGTCTAAACCCTCCTTAGCACAGAATGACTGCTCTTAATACAAGAACCCATTCCATCCTGGGTTGAGTGGACAGATGACACTTTTGATCAGTACGTGCCAACAGTCTCAATTTGCAACAATAGAACACAGAGCAAGTCCTCGGATATTCAAACCAGATTTCCAGTTCCAAATCACCAAACACTTGGAGAAAGCCTGGATCTCATAAAAACGGAGAGGAATGTCCAAATCATTTGGAAGGTATAGTTTGTTTACAAAAGCAACTTTCTTCAACACTGAGATCCCTTATACAGTCCAGGAGAATCCTGGTTAAGTGGCAGATACAGTGATTGTAATGGGATCAGCCCAGCAGGACCACATGGAGAGTCGGAGTTCCCTGATTGAAGGGCTCCAGCCCGAAACGTTGACTTTCCTGCTCCTCGGATGCTGCCAGACCTGCTGTGCTTTTCCAGCGCCACACTCTCGACTCGGAGTTCCCTGATTGGGGCTGTTAATCTGGTCCAATCAGGGAGCCCTGGCTGACAGATAGCAACAGGAGAGTCCTGGGTTCTGCTCACTTTGAGGGAGCTGGATCAGTGTCAGGGACTCTCCACATGAAAATAAAAGGGGGACTTGGTGACAGGATACCGGCCTCTGGGGAGTTATTTCGGCAACAACTGGGGAAGTTATTGTCTGCGCTGTTGCAGTTGCTAATGTCGAGTAATAGCATATGCCAGAGATTAAAGTTGGGATTTGTGAGGCCTTTATGATTCACCATTGTTCTGATGTCCAGAACCAAGGGTCACACTCTAAGGCGACAGGGTAGGCTGTTTCAGACTGAGATGAGGAGAAATGTCTTCAGCCAGAGAGTGGGGAGCCTGGGGAATTCTCTACGACAGAAAGTGGTTGAGACGGAAACATTGAATGTTTTCAAGAAGGAGTTATAGTTCAAAGGGTATGGGGAGGAAGCAGGAATAGGGGACTGTGTTGGATGGTCAGCCAGGATCATATTGAATGGCAGAACAGGCTCGAAGGGCTGAATGGCCTTGTCCTGTTCCTATTTTCGATGTTTCTTACCTTACAATTATTCACAGTGCTGTTGCATGTCATTATACAGCAGGCTTTTGGAAAATAGCTCTGCACAGCTTTCTGTCTGTGAGCCAGGATCGAGGGAGCCGTTCTTGACCAATGTAAATGCCAGTGGGTCCGTATGCTCACAGCTTTGGTGATGTTGGCCCAGGGAGCCAGGGCTGTTTGCCTGCTTTGTCAGTGGGAAGGAACTGCCATTGGCCATCTCCTGATTTGCCACTGTTGGCACAGCTAGAGAACACCAAGGCACTGGATCCGAGAAGGCACTTGGTGTAGCACAAGTGCTGAGTGCTTCACAGCACCTGGCAACGAACTTGTCACCTTGTGTTTCAGAGAGTCCTGACAGTGTGGAAACAGGCCATTCGGCACAACGGGTCCATACCAACCCTCTGACAAGCATCCCGCCCATTCCCAATTCCCCTTTTCCTATCCTTATAAACCCTGCACTTCCCACAGCTAACACACTACGGGACAATTTAGCATGGCCAATCCACCCTAACCTGCACATCCCTGGGCACTATGGGACAATTTAGCATGGCCAATCCACCCTAACCTGCACATCCCTGGGCACTATGGGTAATTTAGCATGGCCAATCCACCCTAACCTGCACATCCCTGGGCACTATGGGACAATTTAGCATGGCCAATCCACCCTAACCTGCACATCCCTGGGCAGTATGGGACAATTTAGCATGGCCAATCCACCCTAACCTGCACATCCCTGGGCACTATGGGACAATTTAGCATGGCCAATCCACCCTAACCTGCACATCCCTGGGCACTATGGGACAATTTAGCATGGCCAATCCACCCTAACCTGCACATCCCTGGGCAGTATGGGACAATTTAGCATGTCCAATCCACCCTAACCTGCACATCCCTGGGCACTATGGGTAATTTAGCATGGCCAATCCACCCTAACCTGCACATCCCTGGACACTATGGGACAATTTAGCATGGCCAATCCACCCTAACCTGCACATCCCTGGGCACTATGGGACAATTTAGCATGGCCAATCTACCATAACCTGCACATCCCTGGACACTATGGGATAATTTCCCATGGCCAATCCACCCTAACCTACACATCCCTGGACACTATGAGACAATTTCCCATGGCCAATCCACCCTAACCTGCACATCCCTGGGCACTGTGGGACAATTTAGCATGGCCAATCCACCCTAACCTGCACATCCCTGGACACTATGGGACAATTTAGCATGGTCAATCCACCCTAACCTGCACATCCTAGGACACTATGGGACAATCAGGTCCACGCCCCCCCAACAACCCACCCTCCCAACCTGGCACCTTCCCCTGCCACCGCAGGAACTGTAAAACCTGCGCCTCCACCTCCTCCCTCACCTCTATCCAAGGCCCTAAAGGAGCCTACCACATCCATCAAAGTTTTACTTGCACATCCACTAATATCATTTATTGTATCCGTTGCTCCCGATGCGGTCTCCTCTACATTGGGGAGACTGGGCGCCTCCTAGCAGAGTGCTTTAGGGAACATCTCCGAGACACCCGCACCAATCAACCACACCGCCCCGTGGCCCAACATTTCAACTCCCCCTCCCATTCTGCCGAGGACATGGAGGTCCTGGGCCTCCTTCACCGCCACTCCCTCACCACCAGACGTCTGGAGGAAGAACACCTCATCTTCCACCTCAGAACACTTTAACCCCAGGGCATCAATGTAGACTTCACCAGTTTCCTCATTTCCCCTTCCCCCACCTCACCCCAGTTCCAAACTTCCAGCTCAGCACTGTCCCCATGACTTGTCCAGACTTGTCCTACCTGCCTATCTCCTTTTCCACCTATCCACTCCACCCTCCTCCCTGACCTATCACCTTCATCCCCTCCCCCACTCACCTATTGTACTCTATGCTACTCTATCCCCACCCCCACCCTCCTCTAGCTTATCTCTCCATCCTTCAGGCTCTCTGCCTTTATTCCTGATGAAGGACTTTTGCCTGAAACATCGATTTTCCTGCTCCTTGGATGCTGCCTGAACTGCTGTGCTCTTCCAGCACCACTAATCCAGACAATTTAGCACGGCCAATCCACCCTAACCTGCACATCCCTGGACACTTTGGGACAATTTCGCACAGCCAACCCACCCTAACCTGCACATCCCTGGGCACTATGGGTAGTTTAGCATGGCCAATCCACCCTAACCTGCACATCCCTGGGCACTATGGGACAATTTAGCACGGCCAATCCACCCTAATCTTCACATCCATGGACAGTATGGGACAATTTAGCATGGCCAATCCACCCTAACCTGCACATCCCTGGACACTATGGGACAATTTAGCACAGCCAATCCACCCTCACCTGTACATCCCTGGGCACTATGGGATAATTTAGCATGGCCAATCCACCCTAACCTGCACATCTCTGGGCACTATGGGACAATTTAGCATGGCCAATCCACCCTAACCTGCACATCCCTGGGCACTATGGGACAATTTAGCATGGCCAATCCACCCTAACCTGCACATCTTCGGGCTGTTAGGAGGAAACCAGAGTACTCAGAGGAAACCCACGCAGACACAGGGAGAATGTTCAAACTGTCAGTTTGGAGTGAAGATCAGGTCAGGAAAGAATCAGATGAAAGTTTCATATCTGACATTTATCATGGGACAGCTGGGGGAGGCTGAGGGTAATAGAACTATGGATGTTTAACAGTCCTCCGAGACCTCTTCTGACTTTAATCACTTGATATTGTGCCTTCGGGGTCTGAACTCTCAAAATCTGTTTCCACCTCTCCATCGTGCTCCCCTCTTTTACTCTGTTTCTTAAAACCAACCTCTTTGACCAAGCATTCAAATCATCTGGGCAAGTGGTACCCACTGTCACCTTTGGTTTGATAAGGTTCCTGTCAAGTCTTCAGACAGTTGACATTAAGGGTGCTCTCTCAAGGCAGATTGTTGTTGCTGTCTGATTAACACCTCCCTCAAATTCTGTCCAAGAACAGTGGTGATCAGCCGATTTTAAAAACAGAAAGATGACATTGGCCAAGAAAGGTGGCTGGGTGGGTGCCTTGCCTGAACGTGAAACCGAACAGGTTGTCACGGGAATATTTCTGCAGGCTTCAAAGGCCGAGATGTGAGCCTGAAGGAACTGCTGCATAATTGTGTTTTATTAGGGTATTCCAGGGAGTATTCAAGAATTCTTCTGCACAAATCATTCACGCCGCCAATAAAATTGTGAATATAATTCCCCTTTACGTTTCTGAAATGATATAGAAAATGTTGCCCCGGTAACGACTGAGCATATCGGCACAGACAGGCTTTGGCCTCCAGGGCATACCACGCGTCGTTCGAAAAATAAACCTGTCAATCTCTGATGGCTAATAATCTCTTCAGAAGCAGCTCAGGGAAAGACCACCCAGCTGTACTCCAGCTCCCCACACAGGGGCAAGGCCCGAAGCCTCGGCGAATTCCTGAGTGGGCTGACATTCCGAAATGGCCTGACCTCGGCTTTGTTTTCCCAGTGG